>NC_069508.1:204245032-204410032 GCF_027579735.1 Bombina bombina
TGTTAAATCGGCCCCCTTGTCTTAACCGGATGTGTTTGGATAGCTCCCAGTAACAATTTCTGCTCCTGAACCTACGTAGGTACTCTATACGCCTGTTGTCATTGGCTCACCCAATTTGTTCAGCTAGTTCCTAGTAGTGCAAAGGATACCAAGAGAATGAAGTAAATTTGATAATAAAAATATAGTGGAAATGTGTTTAAAATAGCATGCTCTATCCGAATCATGACAGTTTCATTTTGACTTTACTTTCCCTTTAAATTGGACTACCACTATTATAATATTATTGTCTAATTAGACCTAAAATGGTTCTGAATAAAACAACACAACTGTAAATTAAAAAATGATTTTTATCATTTGTCCATGAAAAATTTCAAAGGGAGACCATATCAATGTTACTTACTTGTATTATGTTTGTAGAAGCCCCCTAGTTCATTTGATACAATAAAGCTTATTTTGTCTCTTTAAGCCAACAATAGAGAAAATACTTCAGTCCTGGCACTTGCTGAAAAAAGGTAAGTTCACTACTCACTGCAAATATATTCAGTAAGTTCCTCGGGTCATGTGACACACTATATGCAGTGAGGAGGAAGTGCCAAGGGACAAAGTGGGAGGTCCTGCCCACTCAAATAAGGGGGTCATATCATTTTCCGGACAATCTTTTGTTACTCTTTGGGGCTTAAATACATTTCCACTGATAAAATGCATGGTCTGATATAGCAGTTAAACTTTTCTTATTTTAATTAGCTTTTTTTTATTGTTACTTTATGGGAGAAAAATGTTGTCACTTGAAGGAATCACATTGTAGAAAATAAAGACTATGAACATCAGACTAAACAAAAAAAATAGTTTTAAATAAAAGTATGTGCTATGCGAATGACACAGAAATATAAGTTTATTTAGAATCCACATTCTCCTGTTGAAAGTTAAATGTCTAGTAAGAATGGATAGTTCCTATTAAGCTTTAGAATTAAATAGGCTACAAATAAAACAAAAACCGTACAGAGGAAGGAACATTTAAACTGTCTAGATGCTGAAGGTGGAAATGTAATTTATTATGAAGGACCCGCAGCTGTTTGTTATACTCTGAAGAATTTAAATGTTACAAACGCTTTGACTATACTATAACTGTTGTGGCATTGGCTGACCCTTCAGTGAATGCTTGTAACGGTGTAAGAAACCCAACACATTATGATGGGACACATAGCTTGTGGGCCAAAATTCCTTAGTGTCTGCAGTTGTGCCAAGGCATGAATGAGAAGTGAAGTGTCAGGAGAAGTCAGCAGGATTCCCCTGACTTGACTGTGTTTATATAACAGATGGATTTGTTACTGGATATGTTTTTTTGAATCTCTCCACAGGGTATATGTAGAATTGTGGAAAAGAAGGAAGTATCAAAATGAGCAGAACTGATATGGTTTGAAAGGCTATTTCATTTTTTAAAAAAAAATGTTTTAATAAATTTTAAAGGGACAGTCTACACCTTAGTCATCTTAATGTCTTACTTTAGATTAAGCTGCACATAGCCTCCTGCACCTTTTCTACATCATGCAGCAGGAACGGTTAAAAATTTATTTTAAAATGACTATTGTTTCTGGTCACTTTGAAATGGCTGCCTAGCTCCACCCACTGATGACATCACAATCTGGGCTGCATTAAAGGCCTCACTAGTTACAAAAGACTTATTAATTGGATGCAACAGACTGTCAATGCTATTCAGCAGAGTGCATAGATGCAGCCCAGATCATGATGTCATCAGTGGGTGGAGTTTGGCAGCCATTTTGAAGTGATCAAAAACAATAGTCATTTTAAAATAACTTTTTTACTGTTCCTGCTGCATGATATAGAAAGCGGTGCAGGAGGATATTTGCAGCTTAATCTAAGGTAGGACTTTAAGATGACTAAGGTGTAGACTGCCCCTTTAAGTAAATGTTATTGACTCTTTGTATTCTGATCACAAAATGTAGATATTTACAAATGCAAAACCAAACAAAGGATATTGAAGCTGAGTGGAAAAACATAATTTATGTAAGAATTTACCTGATAAATTCATTTCTTTCATATTGGCAAGAGTCCATGAGCTAGTGACGTATGGGATATACAATCCTACCAGGAGGGGCAAAGTTTCCCAAATCTCAAAATGCCTAAAAATACACCCCTCACCACACGCACAATTCAGTTTAACGAATAACCAAGTAGTGGGGTGATAAGAAAGGAGTAAAAAGCATCGACAAAGGAATATGGAAATAATTGTGCTTTATACAAAAAATCATAACCACCATAAAAAAGGGTGGGCCTCATAGACTCTTGCCAATATGATAGAAATTAATTTATCAGGTAAATTCTTACATAAATTATGTTTTCTTTCATGTAATTGGCAAGAGTCCATGAGCTAGTGACGTATGGGATATCAATACCCAAGATGTGGAACTCCACGCAAGAGTCACTAGAGAGGGAGGGAAAAAATAAAAAAACAGCCATTTTCCGCTGAAAAAATAATCCACAACCTAAATTATAAGTTTATTCTTTAATGACAAGAAAAACTTAAAACATCAGCAGACAAATCAAACTGAAACAGCTGCCTGAAGAACTTTTCTACCAAAAACTGCTGCTGAAGAAGCAAATACATCAAAATGGTAGAATTTAGTAAATGTATGCAAAGAGGACCAAGTTGCCGCTTTGCAAGTCTGACCCGACTCCAAATAAGCTTGAAGAATCAAAAGCTTTAACCAAGAAGCCAAGGAAATAGCAGAAGCCTTCTGACCTTTCATAGGACCAGAAAATATAACAAATAGACTAGAAGTCTTCCTGAAATCTTTAGTATCTTCAATATAATATTTCAAAGCTCTCACCACATCCAAAGAATGTAAGGATCTTTCCAAATAATTCTTAGGATTAGGACACAAGGAAGGGACAACAATTTCTCTACTAATGTTGTTAGAATTCACAACCTTAGGTAAAAATTTAAATGAAGTCCGCAAAACCGCCTTATCCTGATGAAAAATCAGAAAAGGAGATTCACAAGAAAGAGCAGATAGCTCAGAAACTCTTCTAGCAGAAGAGATAGCCAAAAGGAACAACACTTTCCAAGAAAGAAGTTTAATGTCCAAAGAATGCATAGGCTCAAATGGAGGAGCCTGTAACGACTTCAAAACCAAATTAAGACTCCAAGGAGGAGAAATTGATTTAATGACAGGCTTAATATGAACTAAAGCCTGTAGAAAACAGTGAATATAAGGAAGTTTAGCAATCTTTCTGTGAAATAAAACAGAAAGAGCAGAGATTTGTCCCTTCAAGGAACTTGCAGACAAACCCTTATCCAAACCATCCTGAAGAAACTGTAAAATTCTAGGGATTCTAAAAGAATGCCAAGAGAATTTATGAGAAGAACACCATGAAATGTAGGTCTTCCAAACTCGATAATAAATCTTTCTAGAGACAGATTTACAAGCTTGTAACATAGTATTAATCATTGAGTCAGAGAAACCTCTATGACTTAGCACTAAGCGTTCAATTTCCATACCTTCAAATTTAATGATTTGAGATCCTGATGGAAAAACAGACCTTGAGACAGTAGTTCCGGCCTTAACGGAAGTATCCAAGGTTTGCAACTGGACATCTGAACAAGATCCGCATACCAAAACCTGTGTGGCCATGCTGAAGCCACCAGCAACACAAACTATTGTTCCATGATGATTTGGAGATCACTCTTGGAAGAAGAACTAGAGGAGGGAAAATGTAAGCAGGATGATAACACCAAGGAAGTGTCAGCGCATCCACAGCTTCCGCCTGAACATCCCTGGACCTGGACAGGTATCTGGGAAGTTTCTTGTTTAGATGAGAGGCCATCAGATCTATCTCTGGAATACCCCATATCTGAACAATCTGAGAAAACACATCTGGATGGAGGGACCACTCCCCTGGATGTAAAGTCTGATGGCTGAGATAATCCGCCTCTCAATTGTCTACACCTGGGATATGCACCACAGAGATTAGACAGGAGCTGGATTCTACCCAAGCAAGTATACGAGATACTTCTTTCATAGCTTGGGGACTGGGAGTCCCACCCTGATGATTGACATATGCCACAGTTGTGATATTGTCTGTCTGAAAGCAAATAAACGGTTCTCTCTTCAACAGAGGCCAAAACTGAAGAGCTCTGAGAATTGCACGGAGTTCTAAAATATTGATTGGTAATCTCGCCTCTGGAGATTTCCAACCCCCTTGCACTGTCAGAGATCCCCAAACAGCTCACCAACCTGAAAGACTTGCATATGTAGTGATCACAGTCCAGGTTGGCCGAACAAAGGAAGCCCCTTGAACTAAACGCTGGTGATTTAACCACCACGTCAGAGAGTGTCGAACATTGGGATTTAAGGATATTAATTGTGATATCTTTGTATAATCCCTGCACCATTGATTCAGCATACAAAGCTGGAGAGGTCTCATGTGAAAACGAGCAAAAGAAATCGCGTCCGATGCTGCAGTCATGAGGCCTAAAACTTCCATGCACATAGCCACTGAAGGGAATGACTGAGACTGAAGGTGCCGACAGGCTGCAACCAATTTCAAATGTCTCTTGTCTGTTAGAGACAGAGTCATGGACACTGAATCTATCTGGAAACCTAAAAAGGTGACCCTTGTCTGAGGAAACAAGTAACTTTTTGGTAAATTGATCCTCCAACCAGTGTTCCCTCTAAGGCCAGTTTTGTGTGCGGGCCAGCAGTGAAACAGTTAATAAGAGAACCATACCTTCCAACCTGCATTGTGAAATGTTTGCTAATTGCAGGGTGTGGTTACTTAATTAACTGTTTCACTGCTGGGTCGCACACAAAACTGGTCTTAGAGGGAACAGTGCCTCCAACCATGTCTTTGAAGATACAACACTAGTTGATTTGTGTGAGATTCTGCAGAACGTAAAGACTGAGCTAGTAACAAGATATCGTCCAAATAAGAAAACACTGCAATACCCTGCTCTCTGATTACAGAGAGTAGGGCACCTAGAACCTTTGAAAAGATTCTTGGAGCTGTTGCTAGGCCAAATGGAAGAGCAACAAATTGGTAATGCTTGTCTAGAAAAGAGAATCTCAGGAACTGATAATGTTCTGGATGAATCGGAATATGAAGGTATGCATCCTGCAAGTCTATTGTAGACATATAATGTCCTTGCTGAACAAAAGGCAGAATAGTCCTTATAGTCACCATCTTGAAATTTGATACTTTTACATAACGATTCAAAATTTTCACATCCAGAACTGGTCTGAATGAATTTTCCTTCTTTGGGACAATGAATAGATTTGAATAAAACCCAGACCTTGTTCCTGAAAAGGAACTGGCATGATTACCCCTGAAGACTCCAGGTCTGAAACACACTTCAGGAAAGCATGAGTTTTTACTGGATTTGCTGGGATACGTGAGAGAAAAAATCTTCTCACAGGAGGTCTTACTCTGAATCCTATTCGATACCCTTGAGAGACAATGCTCTGAATCCATTGATTTTGGACAGAATTTATCCAAATATCCTTGAAAAACCCTAATCTGCCCCCTACCAGCTGAGCTGGAATGAGGGCCGCACCTTCATGCGGACTTAGGGGCTGACTTTGGTTTTTTAAAAGGCTTGGATTTATTCCAATTTGAGGAAGGCTTCCAATTGGAAACAGATTTCTTAGGGGAAGGATTAGATTTGTGTTCCTTATTTTGATGAAAGGAACAAAAACGGTTAGAAGCCTTAGATTTACCCTTAGGTTTTTTTATCCTGAGGCAGAAAAACTCCCTTTCCCCCAGTAACAGTTGAAATAATAGAATCCAACTGAGAACCAAATAAATTATTACCTTGGAAAGAAAGAGATAATAATCTAGACTTAGATGTTATATCAGCATTCCAAGATTTAAGCCACAAAGCTCTTCTAGCTAAAATAGCTAAAGACATGGATCTAACATAAATTTTGATAATATAAAAAATGGCATCACAAATAAAATGATTAGCATGTTGCAGTAAGCGAACAATGCTAAATATGTCAGAATCCAATTCTTGTTGCACTAAATTCTCCAACCAAAAAGTTGATGCAGCCGCAACATCAGCCAAAGAAATTGCAGGCCTAAGAAGATGACCTGAATATAAATAGGCTTTCCTTAGATAAGATTCAAGTTTCCTATCAGGGTCTTTAAAAGAAGTACTATCTTGAATCTACCATAGGAATAGTGGTACGTTTAGCAAGAGTAGAAATGGCCCCATCAACTTTGGGGATCTTTTCCCAAAACTCTATAGAAATTGCTGGTAAAGTATACAATTTTTTAAACCTTGAAGAAGGAATAAAAGGAGTACCCGGCTTATTCTATTCCTTAGAAATCATATCAGAAATAGCATCAGGAATAGGAAAAACCTCTGGAGTAACCACAGGAGGTTTAAAAACAGCATTTAAACGTTTACTGGTCTTAACGTCAAGAGGACTGGCTTCCTCAATATCCAAAGCAATTAACACTTCTTTTAACAAAGAACGAATATACTCTAGTTTAAATAAATAAGTAGATTTCTCAGCGTCAATATCTGAGGAAGGATCTTCTGAATCAGATAGATCCTCATCAGAGGAGGATAAATCATTATGTTGTCGGTCATTTGAAATTTCATCAACTTTATGAGAAATTTTAAAAGATGTTGCTACTGGTTAAAATGTTCACTACGGGCTTGAAGTATTGTCCGTTTACTACTGCGGTACACAATTCTGAGCAACATTAAACATAAGAGAGCTGTGATGTATGTTGAAGCGGTAACAAAAATAAGCAGTGAAAAGGTGTGTAATTCACCGGTTGGAAGTAAGTAAAGGGTCCCAGTTCAAAACAAACAAAAGGAACGTATTACCTTGGTATGTCATAGCCGACTAACTGCTGTTGATTGCCGCTAAACAGGTTTTAGAGGAAGATGCCTGACAGACAGGTGGGGAGCCACTCCCAGAAGCTCCCTGGGGAATAAGCAAATATCAATAGAGCAACAGTGTCAGGGTGCCAGGAATCAGACTGAGACGAGAAGGGCAAAAATAATCACACCTTTATTAATAGCAAAAAATAATAAAAAGTCCACAAGTCAAATAACAAGCCAGGAATCAAAACCAGAGCTGGTAGCCAGACGAGCCGAGTCAGGAGCCAAAGTGAGTAGTCAGACGAGCCGGAATCAGGAACAAGGAGAACAGCAGAGTCAGGAACAAGCCAGGGATAAGGAACCAGGAGGGACGTCAGACAGCCAGGTAATACACAGGAGCTCTCACAAACAGGTCTGAGACGCAAGGGCAAAGCATACGGAACAGAGGCCCCATAAAAGGGCGTGCAGGAAATGAGCAGCATCACACAGTATGCACCAGAGTCAGCAAGAGAGGTGAGTAAAATGGCTGCCAGCAGCACATGGCAAACAAAACAGGATACCTGTATGGCAAAAGGCTGACACTGCAAGCTGTGAAAGGTTAAAAAGCAAACTTTTATTCGTAAATCCGTGGAAAAGACAGGGTACAATGGTCAGACGCATTTCCTGCCCGTAGGCACTTCGGTAGGGACTGAACATACAAAAACATCTATTCCTTAAAAAGGCACAACTTAATTAGCGGAAGTATTAACACATAATTGTAAGTCTTGGAAATGAACAATTCTCTGACGTGGATGCTGTAATATGATGCATGACTGCAATCCCATCGGGTAACGAAACTCGTGTCTGAGTTACAATCTATATATATCTTTTTTACTGGGAATGAAGTGAGGCATAAATATAAAAGGCCGCAGAGGATAAATAGGCAAATAACAACCGCTAAATGTAAAAACATAATTGATACATTTTGGGGCTTGAATATTGCATGATAATGTATATTGGGGAATCATGGTTCATGTATACATATAAAATTGTTTGACTCGCATAGTATGCTAAAATGTAAAATGTTAAAAAATATTACATTGCGAAAAACATACATACAGCATATAACATAGCATATAGGTTAAAGGATCTTTCCTCTATGTGTAAACAAATGAGAACGTTGTCAAATAGTGTTGTCTGGTGGCAGTGAAAGAAGAAAGGGTCGGTGTAAAGTTTTACTAATCAAATACAGATAGTATAGCTGTATAAGATGGTACTAATCAAATACAGATAATGTATCTGATCCAATACAAATAGTGTGTTTAAAATTAAGTATAGTGATTGTGGGTGCTAAAAGCATTAAGATCTTAAGAAAATGTATTGTTTTATCACAAAGAATGAACAAATGTTAGTGAAACTAACAAAGTGAAATGCTGTTGTGTGAATAAATAATAAGAAAAATACAAAAAAAAGTGTAATATTAAACTGTGTGAATATGAAGCCTCCTAAGGCATCCGTGTAGTGCCTAGTGGATGGGTAATCAATAAAGACCCAAATTGAAGTAATTAAAAATAGATATAAAATGTTGGGGTCGATCCGATATAAATCGTCGCCCGCAAAAGCCGGCGACGCCAATATTTGCGCGGGTTTGGTATCACATATACGGCGTAACCTAGAAGTTACGCCCGTATATTTCTGCCGTCGCCCGCAGTTTTTTGGGCCATAGGCAGGTATACCAAACCCGCGCAGTTTGGTATCCAATATGCAGCGTAAGGACTTACGTGGCGAAAATGGAGAAAACTTACTCCATTTTCACCTCGCCACAAAAAGCAGCCGTAAGAAGCCTTACGCTGACTATTGGAGCCCCGTAACTCCCTAAACTAACTAGAAAATAAACCTAACACCTAACGCATGCGCAATGTCTATCTCCCTGTCAACCGCGATCTGCTAAAATAAACCTAACACCTAACGCATGCGCAATGTCTATCTCCCTGTCAACCGCGATCCCCCCCCCCCCCCCCCCCGAAATCCCTAATAAAGTTATTACCCCCTAAACCGCCGCTCCCGGACCCCGCCGCCATCTACATAAACTAACCCCCTACTGTGAGCCTCTAAAACCGCCGCCATCTACCTTATCTATCCCCTAATCTGACCCCTTACACCGCCGCCACCTATATAAAAATTATTAACCCCTAATCTAATCCCCCTATACCGCCGCCAGCTATATTAATATTATTAACCCCTAATGTAAGCCCCTTACACCGCCGCCATCTCTATTAAAATGATTAACCCCTAATTTAATCTACCTACCCCGCCGCCAGCTATATTATCTATATTAACCCTAAGTATATTATAGTTAATATAGGTATTACATTATATATATTAACTATATTAACCCTAATTATATTAGGGTTAATATAGTTAATATAGTTACTATAGTATTTATATTAACTATATTAACTCTATCTAACCCTAACTAAATGTATATTAAATTAATCTAATTCATTTATAAACTAAAATATTCCTATTTAAATCTAAATACTTACCTATAAAATAAACCCTAAGATAGCTACAATATAATTAATAATTACATTGTAGCTATGTTAGGGTTAATATTTATTTTACAGGTAAATTGTTAATTATTTTAACTAGGTATAATAGATGTTTGTAGTTTATTAAATTTATTGATAGTGTAGGTGTATTTGTAACTTAGGTTAGGATTTATTTTATTAGGGGGCTTAGAATAGGTGTAATTAGCTTAAATATCTTGTAATCTTTTTTTTATTTTTTGTAATTTAGTGTTTGTTTGTTTTTGTAATTTAGTTTAGTTAATTTAATTGTATTTTTAGATAGATGTTTGTAGTTTATTAAATTTATTGATAGTGTAGGTGTATTTGTAACTTAGGTTAGGATTTATTTTACAGGTAATTGGGTAATTATTTTAACTAGGTAGATATTAAATAGTTAATAACAGTACTGTAATCAGACAGTAATATATTTGTTATATAATACAGCTTATACATGTAACCTAAAGGTAGTTTTATATCATGTTTATACACAGCATCCTCAGACAGACAGTACAGTAATCAGACAGTAATATTTATATGTTATATAATACAGCTTATACATGTAACCTAAAGGTAGTTTTATATCATGTTTATACACAGCACCCTCAGACAGACAGTACAGTAATCAGACAGTAATATTTATATGTTATATAATACAGCTTATACATGTAACCTAAAGGTAGTTTTATATCATGTTTATACACAGCACCCTCAGACAGACAGTACTGTAATCAGACAGGTAATATTTATATGTTATATAATACAGCTTATACATGTAACCTAAAGGTAGTTTTATATCATGTTTATACACAGCACCCTCAGACAGACAGTACTGTAATCAGACAGGTAATATTTATATGTTATATAATACAGCTTATACATGTAATCTAAAGGTAGTTTTATATCATGTTTATACACAGCACCCTCAGACAGACAGACAGTAATCAGACAGTAATATTTATATGTTATATAATACAGCTTATACTTGTAACCTAAAGTTAGTTTTATACCATGTTTATACACAGCACCATCAGACAGACAGTACTGTAATCAGACAGGTAATATTTATATGTTATATAATACAGCTTATACATGTAACCTAAAGGTAGTTTTATATCATGTTTATACACAGCACCCTCAGACTACAGTACTGTAATCAGACAGTAATATTTATGTTATATAATACAGCTTATACGTGTAACCTAAAGTTAGTTTTATACCATGTTTATACACAGCACCATCAGACAGACAGTACTGTAATCAGACAGGTAATATTTATATGTTATATAATACAGCTTATACATGTAACCTAAAGGTAGTTTTATATCATGTTTATACACAGCACCCTCAGACAGACAGACAGTAATCAGACAGTAATATGTATATGTTATATAATACAGCTTATACATGTAACCTAAAGGTAGTTTTATATCATGTTTATACACAGCACCCTCAGACAGACAGTACAGTAATCAGACAGGTAATATTTATATGTTATATAATACAGCTTATACATGTAACCTAAAGGTAGTTTTATATCATGTTTATACACAGCACCATCAGACAGACAGTACAGTAATCAGACAGTAATATTTATATGTTATATAATACAGCTTATACATGTAACCTAAAGGTAGTTTTATATCATGTTTATACACAGCATCCTCAGACAGACAGTACAGTAATCAGACAGTAATATTTATATGTTATATAATACAGCTTATACATGTAACCTAAAGGTAGTTTTATATCATGTTTATACACAGCACCCTCAGACAGACAGTACAGTAATCAGACAGTAATATTTATATGTTATATAATACAGCTTATACATGTAACCTAAAGGTAGTTTTATATCATGTTTATACACAGCACCCTCAGACAGACAGTACAGTAATCAGACAGGTAATATTTATATGTTATATAATACAGCTTATACATGTAACCTAAAGGTAGTTTTATATCATGTTTATACACAGCACCCTCAGACAGACAGTACAGTAATCAGACAGTAATATTTATATGTTATATAATACAGCTTATACATGTAACCTAAAGGTAGTTTTATATCATGTTTATACACAGCACCATCAGACAGACAGTACAGTAATCAGACAGTAATATTTATATGTTATATAATACAGCTTATACATGTAACCTAAAGGTAGTTTTATATCATGTTTATACACAGCACCCTCAGACAGACAGTACAGTAATCAGACAGTAATAGTTATATGTTATATAATACAGCTTATACATGTAACCTAAAGGTAGTTTTATATCATGTTTATACACAGCACCCTCAGACAGACAGTACAGTAATCAGACAGGTAATATTTATATGTTATATAATACAGCTTATACATGTAACCTAAAGGTAGTTTTATATCATGTTTATACACAGCACCCTCAGACAGTACAGTACAGTAATCAGACAGGTAATATTTATATGTTATATAATACAGCTTATACATGTAACCTAAAGGTAGTTTTATATCATGTTTATACACAGCACCCTCAGACAGACAGTACTGTAATCAGACAGGTAATATTTATATGTTATATAATACAGCTTATACATGTAACCTAAAGGTAGTTTTATATCATGTTTATACACAGCACCCTCAGACAGACAGTACAGTACTGTAATCAGACAGGTAATATTTATATGTTATATAATACAGCTTATACATGTAACCTAATGGTAGTTTTATATCATGTTTATACACAGCACCCTCAGACAGACAGTACTGTAATCAGACAGTAATATGTATATGTTATATAATACAGCTTATACATGTAACCTAAAGGTAGTTTTATATCATGTTTATACACAGCACCCTCAGACAGTACAGTAATCAGACAGTAATATTTATATGTTATATAATACAGCTTATACATGTAACTAAAGGTAGTTTTACATCATGTTTATACACAGCACCCTCAGACAGTACTGTAATCAGACAGTAATATTTATATGTTATATAATACAGCTTATACATGTAACCTAAAGGTAGTTTAATATCATGTTTATACACAGCACCTTCAGACAGTACAGTACAGTAATCAGACAGTAATATTTATATGTTATATAATACAGCTTATACATTTAACCTAAAGGTAGTTTTATATCAGTTTATACACAGCACCCTCAGACAGACAGTACTGTAATCAGACAGGTAATATTTATATGTTATATAATACAGCTTATACATGTAATCTAAAGGTAGTTTTATATCATGTTTATACACAGCACCCTCAGACAGACAGACAGTAATCAGACAGTAATATTTATATGTTATATAATACAGCTTATACATGTAACCTAAAGGTAGTTTTATATCATGTTTATACACAGCACCCTCAGACAGACAGTACAGTAATCAGACAGTAATATTTATGTTATATAATACAGCTTATACATGTAATCTAAAGGTAGTTTTATATCATGTTTATACACAGCACCCTCAGACAGACAGACAGACAGTAATCAGACAGTAATATTTATATGTTATATAATACAGCTTATACATGTAACCTAAAGGTAGTTTTATATCATGTTTATACACAGCACCCTCAGACAGACAGTACAGTAATCAGACAGTAATATTTATATGTTATATAATACAGCTTATACATGTAACCTAAAGGTAGCTTTATATCAGTTTATACATAGCACCCTCAGACAGACAGTACAGTAATCAGACAGTAATATTTATATGTTATATAATACAGCTTATACATGTAACCTAAAGGTAGTTTTATATCATGTTTATACACAGCACCCTCAGACAGACAGTACTGTAATCAGACAGGTAATATTTATATGTTATATAATACATCTTATACATGTAACCTAAAGGTAGTTTTATATCAGTTTATACACAGCACCCTCAGACAGACAGTACAGTACTGTAATCAGACAGGTAATATTTATATGTTATATAATACAGCTTATACATGTAACCTAAAGGTAGTTTTATATCATGTTTATACACAGCACCCTCAGACAGACAGTACAGTAATCAGACAGTAATATTTATATGTTATATAATACAGCTTATACATGTAACCTAAAGGTAGTTTTATATCATGTTTATACACAGCACCCTCAGACAGACAGTAATATTTATATGTTATATAATACAGCTTATACATGTAACCTAAAGGTAGTTTTATATCGTGTTTATACACAGCACCCTCAGACAGACAGTACTGTAATCAGACAGTAATATTTATATGTTATATAATACAGCTTATACATGTAACCTAAAGGTAGTTTTATATCATGTTTATACACAGCACCCTCAGACAGACAGTACTGTAATCAGACAGGTAATATTTATATGTTATATAATACAGCTTATACATGTAACCTAAAGGTAGTTTTATATCATGTTTATACACAGCACCCTCAGACAGACAGTACAGTAATCAGACAGGTAATATTTATATGTTATATAATACAGCTTATACATGTAACCTAAAGGTAGTTTTATATCATGTTTATACACAGCACCCTCAGACAGACAGTACAGTAATCAGACAGTAATAGTTATATGTTATATAATACAGCTTATACATGTAACCTAAAGGTAGTTTTATATCATGTTTATACACAGCACCCTCAGACAGACAGTACTGTAATCAGACAGGTAATATTTATGTTATATAATACAGCTTATACATGTAACCTAAAGGTAGTTTTATATCATGTTTATACACAGCACCCTCAGACAGACAGTACAGTAATCAGACAGGTAATATTTATATGTTATATAATACAGCTTATACATGTAACCTAAAGGTAGTTTTATATCATGTTTATAAACAGCACCCTCAGACAGTACAGTACTGTAATCAGACAGGTAATATTTATATGTTAAATAATACAGCTTATACATGTAACCTAAAGGTAGCTTTATATCATGTTTATACACAGCACCCTCACACAGACAGTACAGTAATCAGACAGGTAATATTTATATGTTATATAATACAGCTTATACATGTAACCTAAAGGTAGTTTTATATCATGTTTATACACAGCACCCTCAGACAGACAGTACAGTAATCAGACAGGTAATATTTATATGTTATATAATACAGCTTATACATGTAACCTAAAGGTAGTTTTATATCATGTTTATACACAGCACCCTCAGACAGACAGTACAGTAATCAGACAGTAATATTTATATGTTATATAATACAGCTTATACATGTAACCTAAAGGTAGTTTTATATCATGTTTATACACAGCACCCTCAGACAGACAGTACTGTAATCAGACAGTAATATTTATATGTTATATAATACAGCTTATACATGTAACCTAAAGGTAGTTTTATATCATGTTTATACACAGCACCCTCAGACAGTACAGTACAGTAATCAGACAGGTAATATTTATATGTTATATAATACAGCTTATACATGTAACCTAAAGGTAGTTTTATATCATGTTTATACACAGCACCATCAGACAGACAGACAGTAATCAGACAGTAATATTTATATGTTATATAAAACAGCTTATACATGTAACCTAAAGGTAGTTTTATATCATGTTTATATACAGCACCCTCAGACAGTACAGTAATCAGACAGTAATATTTATATGTTATATAACACAGTTTATACATGTAACCTAAAGGTAGTTTTATATCATGTTTATACACAGCACCCTCAGACAGTACAGTAATCAGACAGGTAATATTTATATGTTATATAATACAGCTTATACATGTAACCTAAAGGTAGTTTTATATCATGTTTATACACAGCACCCTCAGACAGTACAGTACAGTAATCAGACAGGTAATATTTATATGTTATATAATACAGCTTATACATGTAACCTAAAGGTAGTTTTATATCATGTTTATACACAGCACCATCAGACAGACAGACAGTAATCAGACAGTAATATTTATATGTTATATAATACAGCTTATACATGTAACCTAAAGGTAGTTTTATATCATGTTTATACACAGCACCCTCAGACAGTACAGTAATCAGACAGTAATATTTATATGTTATATAACACAGTTTATACATGTAACCTAAAGGTAGTTTTATATCATGTTTATACACAGCACCCTCAGACAGTACAGTAATCAGACAGTAATATTTATATGTTATATAATACAGCTTATACATATAACCAGACGGTAGAGAGGAACAGAATCCTACTTAAGTGTACACAGTACATAGATATAGCAGCAAACCAGAGACTGTAGAGGGGAACAGAATCCTACTTAAGTGTACACAGTACATAGATATAGCAGCAAACCAGAGACTGTAGAGGGGAACAGAATCCTACTTAAGTGTACACAGTACATAGATATAGCAGCAAACCAGAGACTGTAGAGGGGAACAGAATCCTACTTAAGTGTACACAGTACATAGATATAGCAGCAAACCAGAGACTGTAGAGAGGAACATAATCCTACTTAAGTGTACACAGTACATAGATATAGCAGCAAACCAGAGACTGTAGAGGGGAACAGAATCCTACTTAAGTGTACACAGCACATAGATATAGCAGCAAACCAGAGACTGTAGAGAGGAACAGAATCCTACTTAAGTGTACACAGCACATAGATATAACAGCAAACCAGAGACTGTAGAGGGGAACAGAATCCTACTTAAGTATACACAGTACATAGATATAACAGCAAACCAGAGACTGTAGAGAGGAACAAAATCCTACTTAAGTGTACACAGTACATAGATATAGCAGCAAACCAGAGACTGTAGAGGGGAACAGAATCCTACTTAAGTGTACACAGTACATAGATATAGCAGCAAACCAGAGACTGTAGAAGGGAACAGAATCCTACTTAAGTGTACACAGTACATAGATATAGCAGCAAACCAGAGACTGTAGAAGGGAACAGAATCCTACTTAAGTGTACACAGTACATTGATATAGCAGCAAACCAGAGACTGTAGAGAGGAACAGAATCCTACTTAAGTGTACACAGTACATAGATATAGCAGCAAACCAGAGACTGTAGAGGGGAACAGAATCCTACTTAAGTGTACACAGCACATAGATATAGCAGCAAACCAGAGACTGTAGAGGGGAAGAGAATCCTACTTAAGTGTACACAGTACATAGATATAGCAGCAAACCAGAGATTGTAGAGGGGAAGAGAATCCTACTTAAGTGTACACAGTACATAGATATAACAGCAAACCAGAGACTGTAGAGGGGAACAGAATCCTACTTAAGTGTACACAGTACATAGATATAGCAGCAAACCAGAGACTGTAGAGAGGAACAGAATCCTACTTAAGTGTACACAGTACATAGATATAGCAGCAAACCAGAGACTGTAGAGGGGAACAGAATCCTACTTAAGTGTACACAGTACATAGATATAGCAGCAAACCAGAGACTGTAGAGAGGAACAGAATCCTACTTAAGTGTACACAGTACATAGATATAGCAGCAAACCACAGGCTGTAGAAGGGAACAGAATCCTACTTAAGTGTACACAGTACATAGATATAGCAGCAAACCAGAGACTGTAGAGAGGAACAGAATCCTACTTAAGTGTACACAGTACATAGATATAGCAGCAAACCAGAGACTGTAGAGGGGAACAGAATCCTACTTAAGTGTACACAGTACATAGATATAGCAGCAAACCAGAGACTGTAGAGAGGAACAGAATCCTACTTAAGTGTACACAGTACATAGATATAGCAGCAAACCAGAGACTGTAGAGGGGAACAGAATCCTACTTAAGTGTACACAGCACATAGATATAGCAGCAAACCAGAGACTGTAGAGAGGAACAGAATCCTACTTAAGTGTACACAGCACATAGATATAGCAGCAAACCAGAGACTGTAGAGAGGAACAGAATCCTACTTAAGTGTACACAGTACATAGATATAGCAGCAAACCAGAGGCTGTAGAAGGGAACAGAATCCTACTTAAGTGTACACAGTACATAGATATAACAGCAAACCAGAGGCTGTAGAGAGGAACAGAATCCTACTTAAGTGTACACAGCACATAGATATAGCAGCAAACCAGAGACTGTAGAGGGGAACAGAATCCTACTTAAGTGTACACAGTACATAGATATAGCAGCAAACCAGAGACTGTAGAGAGGAAAAGAATCCTACTTAAGTGTACACAGTACATAGATATAGCAGCAAACCAGAGGCTGTAGAAGGGAACAGAATCCTACTTAAGTG
Organism: Bombina bombina; assembly: GCF_027579735.1. Taxonomy (NCBI): domain Eukaryota; kingdom Metazoa; phylum Chordata; class Amphibia; order Anura; family Bombinatoridae; genus Bombina; species Bombina bombina. The sequence continues at coordinate 204,262,652 of NC_069508.1, forward strand.
TACACAGTACATAGATATAACAGCAAACCAGAGGCTGTAGAGAGGAACATAATCCTACTTAAGTGTACACAGTACATAGATATAGCAGCAAACCAGAGACTGTAGAGGGGAATAGAATCCTACTTAAGTGTATACAGTACATAGATATAGCAGCAAACCAGAGACTGTAGAGGGGAACAGAATCCTACTTAAGTGTACACAGCACATAGATATAGCAGCAAACCAGAGACTGTAGAGGGGAAGAGAATCCTACTTAAGTGTACACAGTACATATATATAGCAGCAAACCAGAGATTGTAGAGGGGAAGAGAATCCTACTTAAGTGTACACAGTACATAGATATAACTGCAAACCAGAGACTGTAGAGGGGAACAGAATCCTACTTAAGTGTGAACAGTACATAGATATAACAGCAAACCAGAGACTGTAGAGGGGAACAGAATCCTACTTAAGTGTACACAGTACATAGATATAGCAGCAAACCAGAGGCTGTAGAATGGAACAGAATCCTACTTAAGTGTACACAGTACATAGATATAGCAGCAAACCAGAGACTGTAGAGGGGAACAGAATCCTACTTAAGTGTACACAGTACATAGATATAGCAGCAAACCAGAGGCTGTAGAAGGGAACAGAATCCTACTTAAGTGTACACAGTACATAGATATAGCAGCAAACCAGAGACTGTAGAGGGGAACAGAATCCTACTTAAGTGTACACAGTACATAGATATAGCAGCAAACCAGAGACTGTAGAGGGGAACAGAATCCTACTTAAGTGTACACAGTACATAGATATAGCAGCAAACCAGAGACTGTAGAGGGGAACAGAATCCTACTTAAGTGTACACAGTACATAGATATAGCAGCAAACCAGAGACTGTAGAAGGGAACAGAATCCTACTTAAGTGTACACAGTACATTGATATAGCAGCAAACTAGAGACTGTAGAAGGGAACAGAATCCTACTTAAGTGTACACAGTACATAGATATAGCAGCAAACCAGAGACGGTAGAGAGGAACAGAATCCTACTTAAGTGTACACAGTACATAGATATAGCAGCAAACCAGAGACTGTAGAGAGGAACATAATCCTACTTAAGTGTACACAGTACATAGATATAGCAGCAAACCAGAGACTGTAGAAGGGAACAGAATCCTACTTAAGTGTACACAGTACATATATATAGCAGCAAACCATAGACTGTAGAATGGAACAGAATCCTACTTAAGTGTACACAGTACATAGATATAGCAGCAAACCAGAGACTGTAGAATGGAACAGAATCCTACTTAAGTGTACACAGCACATAGATATAGCAGCAAACCAGAGACTGTAGAGGGGAAGAGAATCCTACTTAAGTGTACACAGTACATATATATAGCAGCAAACCAGAGATTGTAGAGGGGAAGAGAATCCTACTTAAGTGTACACAGTACATAGATATAACTGCAAACCAGAGATTGTAGTGGGGAACAGAATCCTACTTAAGTGTGAACAGTACATAGATATAACAGCAAACCAGAGACTGTAGAGGGGAACAGAATCCTACTTAAGTGTACACAGTACATAGATATAGCAGCAAACCAGAGGCTGTAGAATGGAACAGAATCCTACTTAAGTGTACACAGTACATAGATATAGCAGCAAACCAGAGACTGTAGAGGGGAACAGAATCCTACTTAAGTGTACACAGTACATAGATATAGCAGCAAACCAGAGGCTGTAGAAGGGAACAGAATCCTACTTAAGTGTACACAGTACATAGATATAGCAGCAAACCAGAGACTGTAGAGGGGAACAGAATCCTACTTAAGTGTACACAGTACATAGATATAGCAGCAAACCAGAGACTGTAGAGGGGAACAGAATCCTACTTAAGTGTACACAGTACATAGATATAGCAGCAAACCAGAGACTGTAGAGGGGAACAGAATCCTACTTAAGTGTACACAGTACATAGATATAGCAGCAAACCAGAGACTGTAGAAGGGAACAGAATCCTACTTAAGTGTACACAGTACATTGATATAGCAGCAAACTAGAGACTGTAGAAGGGAACAGAATCCTACTTAAGTGTACACAGTACATAGATATAGCAGCAAACCAGAGACGGTAGAGAGGAACAGAATCCTACTTAAGTGTACACAGTACATAGATATAGCAGCAAACCAGAGACTGTAGAGAGGAACAGAATCCTACTTAAGTGTACACAGTACATAGATATAGCAGCAAACCAGAGACTGTAGAAGGGAACAGAATCCTACTTAAGTGTACACAGTACATATATATAGCAGCAAACCATAGACTGTAGAGGGGAACAGAATCCTACTTAAGTGTACACAGTACAGGTAGCCCTCAGTTTACGCCGGGGTTAGGTTCCAGAAGGAATGGTTGTAAATCGAAACCGTTGTAAATTGAAATCCAGTTTATAATGTAAATCAATGGGAAGTGAGGGAGATAGGTTCCAGGCCCTTCTCAAAATTGTCATAAGTAACACCTAATACATTATTTTTAAAGCTTTGAAATGAAGACTTTAAATGCTAAACAGCATTATAAACCTAATAAAATAATCACACAACACAGAATATATAACTAAACTAAGTTAAATGAACAAAAACATTTGCTAAACAGCATTATAAACCTAATAAAATAATCACACAACACAGAATATATAATTAAACTAAGTTAAATGAACAAAAACATTTGCTAAACAGCATTATAAACCTAATAAAATAATCACACAACACAGACTTCACTTGCATTTTACTGCAAACAGTTTTTTTCTATGCATTCCAATCTGGACTGATTTATAGACAGGAAGATCTTATTCCTTTGAAATCTGCTCGATAGCTCAGCTCTGGTTAAACTGATTAATTTCAGCTTACTTGGCTTTGCTGTGACACAAGCGGACAGCTCCACCTACTGGCTATTTTAATAAATGCACTGCTTCCCAATGCTTTTCAATAGCAGTCATATGACTGGAAAAAAAGGTTGTTATTCTGAAACGGTGTAAATTGAACCGTTGTAAAACGAGGGCCACCTGTACAGAGATATAGCAGCAAACCAGAGACTGTAGAGGGGAACAGAATCCTACTTAAGTGTACACAGTACATAGATATAGCAGTAAACCAGACACTGTAGAGGGGAACAGAATCCTACTTAAGTGTACACAGTACATAGATATAGCAGCAAACCAGACACTGTAGAGGGGAACAGAATCCTACTTAAGTGTACACAATACATAGATATAGCAGCAAACCAGAGACTGTAGAGGGGAACAGAATCCTACTTAAGTGTACACAGTACATAGATATAGCAGCAAACCAGAGACTGTAGAAGGGAACAGAATCCTACTTAAGTGTACACAGTACATAGATATAGCAGCAAACCAGAGACTGTAGAGGGGAACAGAATCCTACTTAAGTGTACACAGTACATAGATATAGCAGCAAACCAGACACTGTAGAGGGGAACAGAATCCTACTTAAGTGTACACAATACATAGATATAGCAGCAAACCAGAGACTGTAGAGGGGAACAGAATCCTACTTAAGTGTACACAGTACATAGATATAGCAGCAAACCAGAGACTGTAGAAGGGAACAGAATCCTACTTAAGTGTACACAGTACATAGATATAGCAGCAAACCAGAGACTGTAGAGGGGAACAGAATCCTACTTAAGTGTACACAGCACATAGATATAGCAGCAAACCAGAGACTGTAGAATGGAACAGAATCCTACTTAAGTGTACACAGTACATAGATATAGCAGCAAACCAGAGACTGTAGAATGGAACAGAATCCTACTTAAGTGTACACAGTACATAGATATAGCAGCAAACCAGAGGCTGTAGAGGGGAACAGAATCCTACTTAAGTGTACACAGTACATAGATATAGCAGCAAACCAGAGACTATAGAGAGGAACAGAATCCTACTTAAGTGTATACAGTACATAGATATAGCAGCAAACCAGAGACTGTAGAGAGGAACAGAATCCTACTTAAATGTACACAGTACATAGATATAGCAGCAAACCAGAGACTGTAGAAGGGAACAGAATCCTACTTAAGTGTACACAGTACATAGATATAGCAGCAAACCAGAGACTGTAGAGAGGAACAGAATCCTACTTAAGTGTACACAGTACTTAGATATAGCAACAAACCAGAGGCTGTAGAGAGGAACAGAATCCTACTTAAGTGTACACAGTACATAGATATAGCAGCAAACCAGAGTCTGTAGAGAGGAACAGAATCCTACTTAAGTGTACACAGTACATTGATATAGCAGCAAACCGGAGTCTGTAGAGAGGAACAGAATCCTACTTAAGTGTATACAGTACATAGATATAGCAGCAAACCAGAGACTGTAGAGAGGAACAGAATCCTACTTAAGTGTATACAGTACATAGATATAGCAGCAAACCAGAGTCTGTAGAGAGGAACAGAATCCTACTTAAGTGTACACAGTACATTGATATAGCAGCAAACCGGAGTCTGTAGAGAGGAACAGAATCCTACTTAAGTGTATACAGTACATAGATATAGCAGCAAACCAGAGACTGTAGAGAGGAACAGAATCCTACTTAAGTGTACACAGGACATAGATATAGCAGCAAACCAGAGACTGTAGAGAGGAACAGAATCCTACTTAAGTGTACACAGTACATAGATATAGCAGCAAACCAGAGACTGTAGAGAGGAACAGAATCCTACTTAAGTGTACACAGTACATAGATATAGCAGCAAACCAGAGACTGTAGAGAGGAACAGAATCCTACTTAAGTGTACACAGTACATAGATATAGCAGCAAACCAGAGGCTGTAGAGGGGAACAGAATCCTACTTAAGTGTACACAGTACATAGATATAGCAGCAAACCAGAGACTGTAGAGAGGAACAGAATCCTACTTAAGTGTATACAGTACATAGATATAGCAGCAAACCAGAGACTGTAGAGAGGAACAGAATCCTACTTAAGTGTACACAGTACATAGATATAGCAGCAAACCAGAGACTGTAGAAGGGAACAGAATCCTACTTAAGTGTACACAGTACATAGATATAGCAGCAAACCAGAGACTGTAGAGAGGAACAGAATCCTACTTAAGTGTACACAGTACATAGATATAGCAGCAAACCAGAGACTGTAGAGAGGAACAGAATCCTACTTAAGTGTATACAGTACATAGATATAGCAGCAAACCAGAGACTGTAGAGAGGAACAGAATCCTACTTAAGTGTACACAGTACATAGATATAGCAGCAAACCAGAGACTGTAGAAGGGAACAGAATCCTACTTAAGTGTACACAGTACATAGATATAGCAGCAAACCAGAGACTGTAGAGAGGAACAGAATCCTACTTAAGTGTACACAGTACATAGATATAGCAGCAAACCAGAGACTGTAGAGAGGAACAGAATCCTACTTAAGTGTACACAGTACATAGATATAGCAACAAACCAGAGACTGTAGAGAGGAACAGAATCCTACTTAAGTGTACACAGTACATAGATATAGCAGCAAACCAGAGACTGTAGAAGGGAACAGAATCCTACTTAAGTGTACACAGTACATAGATATAGCAGCAAACCGGAGTCTGTAGAGAGGAACAGAATCCTACTTAAGTGTACACAGTACATAGATATAGCAGCAAACCGGAGTCTGTAGAGGGGAACAGAATCCTACTTAAGTGTACACAGTACATAGATATAGCAACAAACCAGAGACTGTAGAGAGGAACAGAATCCTACTTAAGTGTACACAGTACATAGATATAGCAGCAAACCAGAGACTGTAGAGGGGAACAGAATCCTACTTAAGTGTATACAGTACATAGATATAACAACAAACCAGAGACTGTAGAAGGGAACAGAATCCTACTTAAGTGTACACAGTACATAGATATAGCAGCAAACCAGAGACTGTAGAGAGGAACAGAATCCTACTTAAGTGTACACAGTACATAGATATAGCAGCAAACCAGAGACTGTAGAGAGGAACAGAATCTGTAGAGAGGAACAGAATCCTACTTAAGTGTACACAGTACATATATATAGCAGCAAACCATAGACTGTAGAGGGGAACAGAATCCTACTTAAGTGTACACAGTACATAGATATAGCAGCAAACCAGAGTCTGTAGAGAGGAACAGAATCCTACTTAAGTGTACACAGTACATAGATATAGCAGCAAACCAGAGACTGTAGAGGGGAACAGAATCCTACTTAAGTGTACACAGTACATAGATATAGCAGCAAACCAGAGGCTGTAGAAGGGAACAGAATCCTACTTAAGTGTACACAGTACATAGATATAGCAACAAACCAGAGACTGTAGAGAGGAACAGAATCCTACTTAAGCGTACACAGTACATAGATATAGCAGCAAACCAGAGGCTGTAGAAGGGAACAGAATCCTACTTAAGTGTACACAGTACATAGATATAGCAACAAACCAGAGACTGTAGAGAGGAACAGAATCCTACTTAAGTGTACACAGTACATAGATATAGCAGCAAACCAGAGGCTGTAGAAGGGAACAGAATCCTACTTAAGTGTACACAGTACATAGATATAGCAACAAACCAGAGACTGTAGAGAGGAACAGAATCCTATTTAAGTGTATACAGTACATAGATATAGCAACAAACCAGAGACTGTAGAGAGGAACAGAATCCTACTTAAGTGTACACAGTACATAGATATAGCAGCAAACCAGAGGCTGTAGAAGGAAACAGAATCCTACTTAAGTGTACACAGTACATAGATATAGCAACAAACCAGAGACTGTAGAGAGGAACAGAATCCTACTTAAGTGTACACAGTACATAGATATAGCAGCAAACCAGAGACTGTAGAGGGGAACAGAATCCTACTTAAGTGTACACAGTACATAGATATAGCAGCAAACCAGAGACTGTAGAGGGGAACAGAATCCTACTTAAGTGTACACAGTACATAGATATAGCAGCAAACCAGAGACTGTAGAGAGGAACAGAATCCTACTTAAGTGTACACAGTACATAGATATAGCAGCAAACCAGAGACTGTAGAAAGGAACAGAATCCTACTTAAGTGTACACAGTACATAGATATAGCAGCAAACCAGAGACTGTAGAGGGGAACAGAATCCTACTTAAGTGTACACAGTACATAGATATAGCAGCAAACCAGAGACTGTAGAGGGGAACAGAATCCTACTTAAGTGTACACAGTACATAGATATAGCAGCAAACCAGAGACTGTAGAGAGGAACAGAATCCTACTTAAGTGTACACAGTACATAGATATAGCAGCAAACCAGAGATTGTAGAGAGGAACAGAATCCTACTTAAGTGTACACAGTACATAGATATAGCAGCAAACCAGAGACTGTAGAGGGGAACAGAATCCTACTTAAGTGTGCACAGTACATAGATATAGCAGCAAACCAGAGACTGTAGAGAGGAACAGAATCCTACTTAAGTGTATACAGTACATATATATAGCAGCAAACCAGAGACTGTAGAGAGGAACAGAATCCTACTTAAGTGTACACAGTACATAGATATAGCAGCAAACCGGAGTCTGTAGAGAGGAACAGAATCCTACTTAAGCGTACACAGTACATAGATATAGCAGCAAACCAGAGATTGTAGAGGGGAAGAGAATCCTACTTAAGTGTACACAGTACATAGATATAGCAGCAAACCAGAGACTGTAGAGGGGAACAGAATCCTACTTAAGTGTACACAGTACATAGATATAGCAGCAAACCAGAGACTGTAGAGAGGAACAGAATCCTACTTAAGTGTACACAGTACATAGATATAGCAGCAAACCAGAGACTGTAGAGGGGAACATAATCCTACTTAAGTGTATACAGTACATATATATAGCAGCAAACCAGAGACTGTAGAGAGGAACAGAATCCTACTTAAGTGTATACAGTACATATATATAGCAGCAAACCAGAGACTGTAGAGAGGAACAGAATCCTACTTAAGTGTACACAGTACATAGATATAGCAGCAAACCAGAGACTGTAGAGGGGAACAGAATCCTACTTAAGTGTACACAGTACATAGATATAACAATAACTCTGAATAATGCGCAACATAACAACATGAGTTTTCTGGAAAGCTTCTAATACTAAGTGACCTTTTTCTCAAATGTGATAGATCAATGGTGTGGTGCGAATATTCTGCAGAAAGTAAGAACAACTGGACAGAAATGTGAGAAGATTTTTTAGTTGTAATGTAGCCCTAGAGGTAAAGGAGTTGAACGAAGGGTTCAGGAAATGTAAATAATGTTTTACAATAATATACCAATCTATCTGATCGAAAGAGAAGCTTTAGATAGATATATGATAAATAAATAGGTAGATAGATGATTGATAGATAGATAGATGATTGATAGATAGATGATAGATAGACAGATAAATAGATAGATAAATAGATAGATGATTAATTGATAGATAGATAGATAGATGATTGATAGATATTTAGATAGATGATAGCTAGTCAGACAGATAGATGATAAAGAGATAAATAGATGATAAACAGATAGATAGATAGATAGATAGATAGATAGATAGATAGATAGATAGATAGATAGATAGATGATAGACAGACAGGCAGACAGACAGATAGATAGAAAGAATTACTTAACATACTATAAATCTGTATGGATAAAAAATATATAACCAATGGAAGTAATAACGTCATCTGCCATTCTTCGTTAAATAACTCAAAATCTACAAAACAAATAAAATAAAAGCCAGGACTAAAAATATAGATCAGTCTTGTTTATTTAATCAAGAAGTGAATGTGTTTTCAAAAAAAGAAAAATCTTTTACTAGAACCTTCTATGTAACTTGATCTTTGGCTGATATACTTATTTCTTCTTCCCTCACAGACTATTTTCTGGGTATGTGAAGATATGTTTTGTTTTTTGTTACTGAATGCTAATGGCAAAGTCATTAGATTCCTATTATTTATGGTCTGTTCTGCTGTTTTATTATGCTCAGTAGTAGTATGATGAATATGTATATATAATGCATGTGTGTATTACCAGGGGTATATTTACTCTAAAATGCACTTACACTCTAGTAATATAGTGGTTTTAGGGAAGTTGTGAATGAGTCAACAAAGTACAAGAGAAATTTCAGAAACAAAGACCTAGACAAGTGCATGTGATAAAGTAGACATCTGCCTACACCTTCACTTAGATGGATACCTGCCTACACCCTCACTTAGATGCATACCTGCCTACACCCTCACTTAGATGTATACCTGCCTACACCTTAACTTAGATTGATACCTGCCTACACCTTAACTTAGATCAATAACTGCCTACACCTTCACTAGATGGATACCTGCCTACACCTTCACTTAGATGGATACCTGCCTATAGCTTCATTTAGATGGATACCTGCTTACACCCTCACTTAGATGGATACCTGCCTACACCTTCACTTAGATGGATACCTGCCTACACCTTCACTTAGATGGATGCCTGCCTACACCTTCACTTAGATGGATACCTGCCTATAGCTTCATTTAGATGGATACCTGCTTACACCCTCACTTAGATGGATACCTGCCTACACCTTCACTTAGATGGATACCTGCCTACACCTTCACTTAGATGGATACCTGTCTACACCTTCACTTAGATGGATACCTGTCTACACCCTCACTTAGATGGATACCTGCCTACACATTCACTTAGATGGATACCTGTCTACACCTTCACTTAAATGGATACCTGCCTACACCCTTACGTAGATGGATACCTGCCTACACCTTCACTTAGATGGATACCTGCCTACACCTTCACTTAGATGATACATGTCTACACCTTCACTTAGATGGATACCTGCCTACACCTTCACTTAGATGGATACCTGCCTAAACCTTCACTTAGATGGATGCCTACCTAAACCTTCACTTAGATGGATAACTGCCTATACCTTCACTTAGATGGATACCTGCCTACGCCTTCTCTTAGATGGATACCTGCCTACACCCTCATTTAGATGGATACCTGCCTACATCTTCACTTAGATGGATACCTGCCTACACCTTCTCTTAGATGGATACCTGCCTACACCCTCACTTAGATGGATACCTGCCTACATCTTCACTTAGATGGATGCCAGCCTACACCTTCACTTAGATGGATACCTGCCTACATGTTAAGTACATAAAGCCGGTCCAATGTATTAAAATATTGTTATTTATTTTGTATTCATTAAAACATTACTTTCTCAATGATTGTAGTTAGACGTCAGTGCAGCTGCAGTATATAAGGACATTAAAACCTCCCATAATTCTAAACTAGCCAATTTCAAGAAAGCAAAAGCAACATGTCACTAACCTTTCATCTCAAATAGCAAACTAAACAAATAAACTAAATAAAACAACATTAAATGTCCACAGTAACATAATTAAGCAAAATGTGTGTGTGTGTGTGTGTGTGTGTGTGTGTGAGGGGGGGGGGGGGGAATATATATCTGTATTTCATTTTTTCAAGAATTTAAACATTTACTTTGAGGTCATCAACCACACAATTATACAGTCACAAAAATCAAACGGATCATACCTGTAACAATTTGTTTACACAGATGATGATGTGATGTTGACAACTTCAAATGATAAAGAATAAAGAGAAGAAAAACATTAGTTACCAAACATCAGCTATCTCCCAGTAGTGCATTGCAGATCCTGAGCCTACCTAGGTATTCTCTTCAACCATTAGCGGACCTACCCAACTGAGGGCCCTTTTGCACATTTTTGCCTCTCTGTATAATAATTTTGAGGAACGGTAGATGGATCTGCAACCTGCAGTAGTAAAAGGCTATACTGCATTAGGATTGGTGTTCCACGCATGCTATAGGCTCTCCTTAGTACTTGAGCCCGGGTACCACTGCATCTGCTGCATCAATGGTAGTTACAAACCTGCCTTCAACAAAATATACCAAGAGAACAAAGCAAATTAGATAATGCAATTAAATTTGAAAAGTGTTTCAAATTGCATACTCTGTCATGAAAGTTTAATTTGGACTTTTCTATCCCTTTAAAACATAAGCCGTATCTCGTTGACAAAAATAGCGACTAACATTCTGATTTTCTGAAACACTAAAGCCCTGATATTCAAAGCCTCTCTTCTCAGGTGAGATATTCTAAAATAAACCTCCAGCACTTCGAGATCCCTAGTGAAATAGTTAAAATGCAGATTTTGCGTTATTTCTCCAAGGGGTGTTCCCTGCATTTCTGTATGTGAAGGAGAGACAAGGCCAGTGCAATATAGCACTGCATGACAGTTCTGCTGCATTTACACTTTGTGCTTTATATTTTATATCACTTTACACTTCAGATTAAAAGTCCTAAAAAAACTTTCATGATTCAAATGAGCTCAGCATGCTAAGGCACTGTGGCTGAGCTCTGTAGCAACCCAAGGATTGCAGGTTCAATCCCTGGCAAGGTCCACAAATGAGCAGCGCCTTGAAACCCTTATGGGTGATTAGCCGCACTTTACAAGTACCCAATACAATACAAATAGGGCATAACATTTTAAACAACTTTCAAATTTACTTTTATTACCAATTTTGTTTGTTTTCTTGGTATTCTTAGCTGAAAGCTAACCCTAGAAGGTTCATATGCTAATTTCTTAGACCTTTAACGCCAACTCTAAGCGGAAAGCATTTTGACAGTTTTTCACCACTAGAGGGCAGTAGTTCATGTGTTTCAAATAGATAACATTGAGCTCACTCATGTGAATTTACCCAGGAGTGAGCACTGATTGGCTAAAATACAAGTCTGTCAAATTAACTGAAATAAGGGGGCAGTCTGCAGAGGCTTAGATACATGGTAATTACAGAGGTAAAACGTGTATTATTACAACTGTGTTTGTTATACAAAACTGGGGAATGGGTAATAAAGGGATTATCTATATTCTGGTGTTGACTGTCCCTTTAAATGGTATTACATTTAAACATTGAACTTTCTATTTGTATTTTATTTTGTATACAGCAGTGTATTTAGGATTGTGATTTCACAAATTCTGATTATGCCTTTATAGTTTCTGTGCAACTTTAACTAATTAGGATCATACTTTTGTATATTTCTGTGTATCTTTTACACATTAAACACACTCTGCAATCCAAAATCTCCAGACCAAAAAAAGAAAATATTGTTTTAAAAAAAGAAAAAGACTTTATTTAGAAAAAATAGTTAAAATCCATGAAACAACATGTAAAAACATGTAATACATGCAAAACAAACAGCCAAACCTGTTTCGGGCCTAATCTCAGCCCTTGTTCTCTGGCATATCCTGTGTTCCAACCTAATTACTTTATTTAAACACATAATTACCTGACAATTACAGGCACCTGTTGCATTGTTAACCCTTTACTGTTGGGATAAATGCAACATATTTTATGGTCAAAAATTAAACTACAAATATTGAATAATACAGAAAACAAATCATTTTAACAGATAATAAACCTTAATTTGGAATGAATGCAAATTCATAACCAACAATAATATTCATGTTATTGGTAATGTTGTTAATAGTAATAATAATCACTGTCAGTATACAAAAAAGCTGGAAATAGGACTTAAAGTCTTATAGATACATTATACATTTTAATTAAAATAATGGAAAATGACCCAGCATGACTTAGTAAAACAAATCCACATCCATTATGGAATTTAGGCCAAAGGGGTGCTTGGTTTGAAGATTAAAAATCCAAAACACTTCCCTTTGGTCTAAAAGTCTCTCCCTATCTCCACCTCTCCTATGTCTAGGGACATGGTCTATACCCTGAACTGTCAAAAGGGAGTCATTTGAGTTATGTTCCTGACTAAAATGTTTTGCTATAGGTGTCATGCTTTCTGGATTCCCTATATCTCTTAGCTCCCATAGGGCATGCTAAGTGCGCCCTACATACTGTTTTCTACACCCTTGACATGTCAATAGGTAAATGACATGTGTAGTGTTACATGTGATTCTGAAACGTATGTCATATTCCCTGTTAGTAGTGCTTGATACGAATGTTGTCCCTTGTTCAATACGTGTACAAGTTTTGCAAATTCTTTTACAAATTAGATTGCACTTTGCATGTCTTTTATAAAACTGTCAGCTTCAGTTTCCCAGAGAGCTCCATTACTTTTTAGGTGTCAGATAATCAAACATTCTCTAGTTTGGAGAGAGATTATCGTGCAGACTCTGCAGGGGCAAAATTCTTTGAATTTTCTAAGAAAAGGGGAGGAACCTGGAAATCCTAGAGAGATGACAGATGCCTTACGTAGAAAGTAATAAAACTCTCTGGGATGCAAAATCTCACATAGGAAGGTAACTGGAGAACCCCTGGGTCTGATATAAAGGCTCAGTTTGCCTCAACTCCAAATTAAACTTAAATGTTTTCACTACAATTTAACTTGCTTTTGTCTATGTTTTAGTATATGTTTCTTTTCCATTCATTTTAAATAAGTGTATTGTGAATTGTGATTAAACTTCACCTGCATACTGCTGGTGAGACAAATCAGTGAGAACAGCTTGATTAAAATGCGAGCGGGGGGTTGCAATGGGGGGGGGGGGGCGGCGGAAGCAGGCGGGGGCGCGAGCGGGGGGGGCGGAAGCAGATGGGACCGCTGTACTACAGAAAAAAAAAGTTGAGAGCGGCAGGGAAGGGGAAGGAGGGAGTGAGGAGGGAGGGAGGGAGTGGGTATCCAAGTGGATGGGGATTGTGGCCCCGGTACACAGGCTTTAGGACTAGTAGCAATATAAAATACAATGCACAAAGTGTAACAAAACTCTCAGATCATGCAGTGCTATATTGCATTGGGCTTGTCTCTGCTTCACATACATAAATGAGAGAGATCTCGCCGTGCTGGTATTGCATTGGGCTTGTCTCTGCTTCACATACATAAATGAGAGAGATCTCGCCGTGCTGGTATTGCGCTGGGCTTGTCTCTGCTTCACATACATAAATAAGAGAGATCTCGCCGTGCTGGTATTGCGCTGGGCTTGTCTCTGCTTCACATACATAAATGAGAGAGATCTCGCCGTGCTGGTATTGCGCTGGGCTTGTCTCTGCTTCACATACATAAATGAGAGAGATCTCGCCGTGCTGGTATTGCGCTGGGCTTGTCTCTGCTTCACATACATAAATGAGAGAGATCTCGCCGTGCTGGTATCGCATTTGGCTTGTCTCTGCTTCACATACATAAATGAGAGAGATCTCGCCGTGCTGGTATCGCATTGGGCTTGTCTCTGCTTCACATACATAAATGAGAGAGATCTCGCCGTGCTGGTATTGCGCTGGGCTTGTCTCTGCTTCACATACATAAATGAGAGAGATCTCGCCGTGCTGGTATTGCGCTGGGCTTGTCTCTGTTTCACATACATAAATGAGAGAGATCTCGCCGTGCTGGTATTGCGCTGGGCTTGTCTCTGCTTCACATACATAAATGAGAGAGATCTCGCCGTGCTGGTATCGCATTAGGCTTGTCTCTGCTTCACATACATAAATGAGAGAGATCTCACCGTGCTGGTATTGCGCTGGGCTTGTCTCTGCTTCACATACATAAATGAGAGAGATCTCGCCGTGCTGGTATTGCGCTGGGCTTGTCTCTGCTTCACATACATAAATGAGAGAGATCTCGCCGTGCTGGTATTGCGCTGGGCTTGTCTCTGCTTCACATACATAAATGAGAGAGATCTCGCCGTGCTGGTATTGCGCTGGGCTTGTCTCTGCTTCACATACATAAATGAGAGAGATCTCACCGTGCTGGTATTGCGCTGGGCTTGTCTCTGCTTCACATACATAAATGAGAGAGATCTCGCCGTGCTGGTATCGCATTAGGCTTGTCTCTGCTTCACATACATAAATGAGAGAGATCTCGCCGTGCTGGTATTGCGCTGGGCTTGTCTCTGCTTCACATACATAAATGAGAGAGATCTCGCCGTGCTGGTATTGCGCTGGGCTTGTCTCTGCTTCACATACATAAATGAGAGAGATCTCGCCGTGCTGGTATCGCATTGGGCTTGTCTCTGCTTCACATACATAAATGAGAGAGATCTCGCCGTGCTGGTATCGCATTGGGCTTGTCTCTGCTTCACATACATAAATGAGAGAGATCTCGCCGTGCTGGTATTGCGCTGGGCTTGTCTCTGCTTCACATACATAAATGAGAGAGATCTCGCCGTGCTGGTATTGCGCTGGGCTTGTCTCTGTTTCACATACATAAATGAGAGAGATCTCGCCGTGCTGGCATTGGGCTTGTCTCTGCTTCACATACATAAATAAGAGAGATCTCGCCGTGCTGGTATTGCGCTGGGCTTGTCTCTGCTTCACATACATAAATGAGAGAGATCTCGCCATGCTGGTATCGCATTAGGCTTGTCTCTGCTTCACATACATAAATGAGAGAGATCTCGCTGTGCTGGTATTGCGCTGGGCTTGTCTCTGCTTCACATACATAAATGAGAGAGATCTCGCCGTGCTGGTATTGCGCTGGGCTTGTCTCTGCTTCACATACATAAATGAGAGAGATCTCGCCGTGCTGGTATCGCATTGGGCTTGTCTCTGCTTCACATACATAAATGAGAGAGATCTCGCCGTGCTGGTATTGCGCTGGGCTTGTCTCTGCTTCACATACATAAATGAGAGAGATCTCGCCGTGCTGGTATTGCATTGGGCTTGTCTCTGCTTCACATACATAAATGAGAGAGATCTCGCCGTGCTGGTATTGCGCTGGGCTTGTCTCTGCTTCACATACATAAATGAGAGAGATCTCGCAGTGCTGGTATTGCGCTGGGCTTGTCTCTGCTTCACATACATAAATGAGAGAGATCTCGCCTTGCTGGTATTGCATTGGGCTTGTCTCTGCTTCACATACATAAATGAGAGAGATCTCGCCGTGCTGGTATTGCGCTGGGCTTGTCTCTGCTTCACATACATAAATGAGAGAGATCTCGCCGTGCTGGTATTGCGCTGGGCTTGTCTCTGCTTCACATACATAAATGAGAGAGATCTCGCCGTGCTGGTATTGCGCTGGGCTTGTCTCTGTTTCACATACATAAATGAGAGAGATCTCGCCGTGCTGGTATTGCGCTGGGCTTGTCTCTGCTTCACATACATAAATGAGAGAGATCTCGCCATGCTGGTATTGCGCTGGGCTTGTCTCTGCTTCACATACATAAATGAGAGAGATCTCGCCGTGCTGGTATTGCGCTGGGCTTGTCTCTGTTTCACATACATAAATGAGAGAGATTTTGCTGTGCTGGTATTGCGCTGGGCTTGTCTCTGCTTCACATATAGAATTGAGAGAGATCTCACCGTGATGGTATTGCGCTGGGCTTGTCTCTGCTTCACATACATAAATTAGAGGGATCTCGCCGTGCTGGAGAGTTCCGTCCTTTTTCTTTTGAAAATTCAGTGAGTTTAGCCCCTGTGAAGTCTGAAATATAATTTGTCTCCTAAGCTGGAGAACCTTTGAATTTCAGTGCCTGACAGAGAACTATTCTGAAATAAAGTACTGCTGGGTGGTATATTCAGCATGTTTAAGTTGCACCTTTAACCAACGTACTCTTCAATAAATCTATAATATATGGGCTGCTACAATTACAGGGCCTATTTAGTATAAAAATAAAATGCTTTCAATGTGTTAAAGTGAAGGCAAAGTTGCAATCCTGGAACACTCTCTGGATAAGGATAGGGTCTGTGATTGGTGAATACCCATGTATGCCTATTCCTGATTGGCTATATACTCATTGGGAGTTACACAGAAACACAATTATGACTATGTATTTAACCAAGAGTTAAACACACAGTAAAATGTAAAAATAAAATGCTCTAACAAGACAGAGACATTTATGTTTACACTAAGATGTCACTTTACTATATAATCTGAGATACCACACCCGAAAAGTCCAGGTTTCATTAAAGGGGCAGTAAAGTTAAACTTACAAATGATTTAAATAATGCAAACAATTTTAAACAACGTTTCAATTTATTTCTGTTATCAAATTAAATAATGTTTATTAGAGTGCCAATTTTAACCCCATGAAAAGACATTCAAATATATATATATTGTTTGTGCTGTTGCTAGCTTGTAGCACTAGCTCTAGATACTACTTTGTGTCTATTTAAAATTAAATTGTTGTTGGCTGCTTATCCTCTGCTGCTTTGAAGAAACCCCCATATAGGAAATAAGCTGTTAACGAATTTCCATTAACAAAAAATGAATGTAAAAATGAGTTTGAACCAAACCAACCTATAATCCAATCTTGGAGAAAACAAAAGATTGTTCTTATGACAAAAAAATGAAAGAAACAATTATACTGTTAGAAATTGTCATTATTCTGTGCTCTACTATATACAGCCTTTACTTAGGCAAGACATGATTTTATTTATGGTATATATATATATATATATATATATATATATATCTTGTGGAATTGTACAGTGCAGGGACCTAGTAGATTAGCCCATAATAGCTCTGGCCTCGCCTCCAGCGGCAAGACCACACTATAAGAACCTCCCTCCTGCAGGCCTCCTATTGGCAGCAAGAGCCGCGCTATCAAAAAAGCAAGCCCCATTGAAAGGGCAGTGACGTTAAGGGGTTAAATAATTTCTGGTCAAAAATGAATATACCCACTGTTGTTACAGATAGATTGGATGAGATCAATAAACCAATTAGGAAGAAATCCTAAAGGCAATAAATTCAGCTGAGATTAGAGGTGGAACCAGAGTTAACTTGTTCTTTTTAATGAATATTTCCCCAATAATAAGCCTATGTCTAAAAGTGTTATTAAGGCCATAACCACTCTCATCCGTAAGAAAGGAAAGGACCCTGAAAATGATGATTCTTACCGGCTGACTATAAATTATTGTCTGGCTTTATAGCAAATAGCCTTAAAACATGTGACTGATCTTATTCATATAGAACAAGCTGGATTTATGTCTGGTAGATTATTAACTTTAAATTTAAAGGGATAATCAACCCAAATTTTTCTCTTTCATGACTCAGATAGAGCATGCAATTTTAAGCAACTTTCTAATTTACTCCTATTATAATTTTTTCTTCGTTCTCTTGGTATCTTTATTTGAAAAAGCAGGACTGTAAGTTTATGAGCCGGCCCATTTTTGGTTCAGGACCCTGGATAGCGCTTGCTGATTGGGTACATTTAGCCACCAATCAGCAAACTGTACCCAGGTGCTGAACCAAAGATGGGCCGGCTCGTAAACATACATTCCTGCTTTTTCAAATAAAGATACCAAGAGAACGAAGAAAAATTGATAATAGGAGTAAATTAGAAAGTTGCTTAAATTGCTGCGCTATCTGAATCATGAAATACAAAAATTGGGTTCAGTATCCCTTTAAGAAAAATGGGGGGGGGGGAAGTGATTTAACAACATTATAGCCAATCTGGCTGTTACATGGCACTGCAGCACACGCGTACAATGTCAGTTCTTATAACAAAGAATGACTAGAAAGTAAAGTTTTTTATTAGACAAAATCGTGTAATTGACAACAAAGATTGTTGCTTGTTTTACTAGAATGAAAGAGATCATTTTAATTTCTCCATGAAAATTCATTGTGGAATTATGTCTAAGGTTCGTCATGTCTCTTGTTAGGTTCAATAACCGAGCACACACTGAGATCTTTAGGACAGCTTCAATCTGTCTTGCTGACATACACACAATATAAAACAGGGAAAAGACAAATGTCTGCTCTTTTAATCCATACATCATTATACAAAAACTAAAAGTAATTAAGGCAATTTATTTTAATTTTGTGTTTACAACTAAACCCATAAATAAATCACAGTTTAAGACATCATATTTATAAAATGATTTCAATATTTTAAGCAATCATGTGAATCTATTTTAATAAAATGGTTTGTTTAGTGTATGTCTAGATATCATTATCATCTGATTTACTAGTTGCCCTTAACTGACCTTCTGATTTCCATCAGCTTTAAATTTGCAGGGAGGTCATGCAATAAAAACCGGACAGTTCTCTGATTTTGGGAGGCAGCATGGTTATATTGCTTACTTGTGGGTGTTTTGTCTATTTAGGGTGAGGGGTGTTGTAAGTTATTTATTTGCCAAAGTAGAGAGCATGTCAGGAATTTCTAATCAATATTATCAATTTATACAACAGTAATAAGCTAAGATTTTGTTAAAGGGACATCTTTCCAAATTACTTCATTATCAAATGTGCTTTGTTCTTGTGGTATTCTGAAGAAGCAGCAATTCACAACTGGGAGCTAGCTGCACACAATAAGCCAATGACAAGAGACATATATGTGCATCCACCAATCAGCAGCCAGCTCCTAGTAGTGCTTTGTTGCCCCTAAGCCTACCTAGGTATTCTTTTTAACAAAGCGAACATAGCAAATTAGATAATAGAAGTAAATTGAAAAGTAAAAATAAAAGTCATTTTAAATTGGAAAATGTTGGGTTTCGTATCCCTTTAAGGGTGCAAAGCCTTGAATGTGGACAGTTTAAACCTTGCCTTTTTTCTTACATTTATTATTATTATTTTATAAGTCCTTATAGTGGCTATAATGTTTGTGGTTGTCTCTGCTGTATAACAGCACTCTGCATCTAGCAGGCTAAATTACTACTCTGTGGAATTAAAGATTATGTACAATCAGCTGACATGGGAACAGCTTTGACATTTGCTGTTGACACCTAGTAATACCCTGTGGAAAGATATGTTGTAATTTGATCCTGTATCTAATGCGTGTATAACAGGTGATTGCAATCATAAGGAATGGAGTGGTCTATAAAGAAGGAATATTAAGTAGTGGGTAGAGAAGAGACGAGATATCTTTGTTTGTTGGACACCGGTACCTATAGGATGTAGGGAGTGAGAGGAGAAAATAAACGGAGAGACATAAACTCCAAGACATTTTGGATGACCAAAAGCAACATGTGGAAGTTATAGTTGTGTCCAAATATATACATTTATTTACAGGCAATATTCTTACCAAGAGTAACAGCCATACTATATCTGGGTCCAAGAGATGCGGGCATGGACAGATAAAAAGCTCACTTTACGTCTTTTCCACCCGCCATTGTGGTGATAGAGTTGCATTGCTTTTACAATGTCGTGCCACAAGACATTCAAAATCAAGTGGTTCCTTGCTAAGAAGCAGAAACAGAACAGACCAATCCCACAGTGGATCCGCATGAAAACCGGAAACAAAACTGCGCTAGAATATTGTGAGCGACTTGAGACCTGAAGTAATTGGTAAGGGTTAAAAAAAAGCTGCACAAAACACATCCAAAACATATTAAAATAATCTATTAAACTCAGGTATACACTTTTTATTAAAAAATATAATTTAAATATTAATTGAAAGGTTTTAAAAGGGTTAAAAAGGATATGGCTTATGGGATATGCTCCAATGTGTGTATGTGTGAATGTGTGTATATCTATATAAATATGTGTATGTGTGAATGTGTGTATATATATATATAAAAAAATATGTGTATGTGTGACTGTGTGTATATATATATATATATATATATATATATATATATGTGTATGTGTGACTGTGTGTATATATATATATAAAAAAATATGTGTATGTGTGAATGTGTGTATATATATATATATATATATATATATAAATATGTGTATGTGTGAATGTGTGTATATATATATATATATATATATATAAATATGTGTATGTGTGACTGTGTGTATATATATATATATATATATATATATATATATATGTATATAAATATGTGTATATGTGTGACTGTGTGTATATATATATATATATATAAATATGTGTATGTGTGAATGTGTGTATATATATATATATATATATATATATAAAAATATGTGTATGTGTGAATGTGAGTATATATATATATATATATATAAATATGTGTATGTGTGAATGTGTGTATATATATATAAATATGTGTATGTGTGACTGTGTGTATATATATATATATATATATATATATATATATATATAAAAATATGTGTATGTGTGAATGTGTGTATATATATATATAAAAATATGTGTATGTGTGAATGTGTGTATATATATATAAATATGTGTATGTGTGACTGTGTGTATATATATATATATAAATATGTGTATGTGTGAATGTGTATATATATATATATATATATATAAATATATAAATATGTGTATGTGTGACTGTGTATATATATATATATATATATATATATAAATATGTGTATGTGTGAATGTGTGTAAATATATATAAATATGTGTATGTGTGACTGTGTGTATATATATATATATATATATATATATATAAATATGTGTATGTGTGACTGTGTGTATATATATATCCTATATAATAAAAGGCCAAGTGTGTTTGTCCGAAGCTGTCATGCGCAGTAGAGACTGCGCACGAGGACAAACACATCTTGCCTTCCAACTGACCTCCTGGCGTCATATGGTGGAGTGGGCGTGGCCGGACGTGACGTGGGTGCGGTCGAACGTGACGTGGACGTGGTCGGACGTGACGCGGACGTGACGCGGGCGGGGCTGGGCGGGGCCAGGTGCCGGGAGACAGAGCTCTAAAGAGGGGGGGATAGAGAGACTGAGCAGAAAAGGCAGGGTGGATAGAGAGAGCAGAAGAGGGGGATAGAGAGAGGGAGAAAGAGAGACAGCAAAAGAGAGAGGGGGAGAGAGACAGCAAAAGAGAGGGGGAGAGAGACAGCAAAAGAGAGGGGGAGATAGACAGCAAAAGAGAGGGGGGAGAGAGACAGCAAAAGAGAGGGGGGAGAGAGACAGCAAAAGAGAGGGGGAGAGAGACAGCAAAAGAGAGGGGGGAGAGAGACAGCAAAAGAGAGGGGGGAGAGAGACAGCAAAAGAGAAGGGGGAGAAAGACAGCAGAAGAGAGGGGGAGAGAGACAGCAAAAGAGAGGGGGAGAGTGCACAAAAGAGAGGGGGGAGAGTGCCCAAAACAGAGGGGGGAGAGTGCGCAAAAGAGAGGTGGGAGAGAGCGCAAAAGAGAGGGGGAGAGAGCGCAAAAGAGAGGGGGGAGAGAGACAGCAAAAGAGAGGGGGGAGAGAGACAGCAAAAGAGAGGGGGGAGAGAGACAGCAAAAGAGAAGGGGGAGAGAGACAGCAAAAGAGAAGGGGGAGAAAGACAGCAAAAGAGAGGGGGAGAGAGACAGCAAAAGAAAGGGGGGAGAGAGACAGCAAAAGAGAGGGGGGAGAGAGACAGCAAAAGAGAGAGGGAGAGAGACAGCAAAAGAGAGGGGGGAGAGAGACAGCAAAAGAGAGGGGGAGAGAGAGATCACAAAAGAGAGGGGGGAGAGTGCACAAAAGAGAGGGGGGAGAGTGCCCAAAACAGAGGGGGGAGAGTGCGCAAAAGAGAGGTGGGAGAGAGCGCAAAAGAGAGGGGGGAGAGAGCGCAAAAGAGAGGGGGGAGAGAGACAGCAAAAGAGAGGGGGAGAGAGACAGCAAAAGAGAGGGGGGAGAGAGACAGCAAAAGAGAGGGGGGAGAGAGACAGCAAAAGAGAAGGGGGAGAAAGACAGCAAAAGAGAGGGGGAGAGAGACAGTAAAAGAGAGGGGGGAGAAAGACAGCAAAAGAGAGAGGGAGAGAGACAGCAAAAGAGAGGGGGGAGAGAGACAGCAAAAGAGAGGGGGAGAGAGAGATCACAAAAGAGGGGGGGAGAGTGCACAAAAGAGAGGGGGGAGAGTGCCCAAAACAGAGGGGGGAGAGTGCGCAAAAGAGAGGTGGGAGAGGGCGCAAAAGAGAGGGGGGAGAGAGCGCAAAAGAGAGGGGGGAGAGAGACAGCAAAAGAGAGGGGGAGAGAGACAGCAAAAGAGAGGGGGGAGAGAGACAGCAAAAGAGAGGGGAGAGAGAGACAGCAAAAGAGAAGGGGGAGAAAGACAGCAAAAGAGAGGGGGAGAGAGACAGCAAAAGAGAGAGGGGGAGAGAGACAGCAAAAGAGAGAGGGAGAGAGACAGCAAAAGAGAGGGGGAGAGAGACAGCAAAAGAGAGGGGGAGAGAGAGATCACAAAAGAGAGGGGGGAGAGTGCACAAAAGAGAGGGGGGAGAGTGCCCAAAACAGAGGGGGGAGAGTGCGCAGAAGAGAGGTGGGAGAAAGCGCAAAAGAGAGGGGGGAGAGAGCGCAAAAGAGAGGGGGGAGAGAGACAGCAAAAGAGAGGGAGGAGAGACAGCAAAAGAGAGGGGGGAGAGAGACAGCAAAAGAGAGGAGGGAGAGAGAGACAGCAAAAGAGAGGGGGGAGAGAGACAGCAAAAGAGAGGGGGAGAGAGAGATAGCAAAAGAGAGGGGGGAGGGAGCACAAAAGAGAGGGGGAGAGTGCCCAAAAGAGAGGGGGGAGAGTGCCCAAAAGAGAGGGGGGAGAGTGCGCAAAAGAGTGGTGGGAGAGAGCGCAAAAGAGAAGGGGGAGAAAGACAGCAAAAGAGAGGGGGAGAGAGACAGCAAAAGAGAGGGGGGAGAGAGACAGCAAAAGAGAGGGGGGAGAGAGACAGCAAAAGAGAAGGGGGAGAAAGACAGCAAAAGAGAGGGGGAGAGAGACAGCAAAAGAGATGGGGGAGAAAGACAGCAAAAGAGAGAGGGAGAGAGACAGCAAAAGAGAGGGGGGAGAGAGACAGCAAAAGAGAGGGGGAGAGAGAGATCACAAAAGAGGGGGGGAGAGTGCACAAAAGAGAGGGGGGAGAGTGCCCAAAACAGAGGGGGGAGAGTGCGCAAAAGAGAGGTGGGAGAGGGCGCAAAAGAGAGGGGGGAGAGAGCGCAAAAGAGAGGGGGGAGAGAGACAGCAAAAGAGAGGGGGAGAGAGACAGCAAAAGAGAGGGGGGAGAGAGACAGCAAAAGAGAGGGGGGAGAGAGACAGCAAAAGAGAAGGGGGAGAAAGACAGCAAAAGAGAGGGGGAGAGAGACAGCAAAAGAGAGAGGGGGAGAGAGACAGCAAAAGAGAGAGGGAGAGAGACAGCAAAAGAGAGGGGGGAGAGAGACAGCAAAAGAGAGGGGGAGAGAGAGATCACAAAAGAGAGGGGGGAGAGTGCACAAAAGAGAGGGGGGAGAGTGCCCAAAACAGAGGGGGGAGAGTGCGCAAAAGAGAGGTGGGAGAAAGCGCAAAAGAGAGGGGGGAGAGAGCGCAAAAGAGAGGGGGGAGAGAGACAGCAAAAGAGAGGGAGGAGAGACAGCAAAAGAGAGGGGGGAGAGAGACAGCAAAAGAGAGGAGGGAGAGAGAGACAGCAAAAGAGAGGGGGGAGAGAGACAGCAAAAGAGAGGGGGAGAGAGAGATAGCAAAAGAGAGGGGGGAGGGAGCACAAAAGAGAGGGGGAGAGTGCCCAAAAGAGAGGGGGGAGAGTGCCCAAAAGAGAGGGGGGAGAGTGCGCAAAAGAGAGGTGGGAGAGAGCGCAAAAGAGAGGGGGGAGAGAGCGCAAAAGAGAGGGGGGAGAGAGACAGCAAAAGAGAGGGGGGAGAGACAGCAAAAGAGAGGGGGAGAGAGACAGCAAAAGAGAGGAGGGAGAGAGAGACAGCAAAAGAGAAGGGGAGAGAGAGACAGCAAAAGAGAAGGGGAGAGAGACAGCAAAAGAGGGGGGGAGAGAGACATCAAAAGAGAGGGGGAGAGAGAAAGCAAAAGAGAGGGGGAGAGAGCACAAAAGAGAGGGGGGAGAGAGACAGCAAAAGAGAGGGGGGAGAGAGACAGCAAAAGAGAGGGGGGAGAGAGAACAAAAGAGAGGGGGAGAGAGCACAAAAGAGAGGGGGGAGAGTGCCCAAAAGAGAGGGAGGAGAGTGCCCAAATGAGAGGGGGGAGAGAGCGCAAAAGAGAGGGGGGAGAGAGCGCAAAAGAGAGGGGGGAGAGAGACAGCAAAAGAGAGGGGGGAGAGACAGCAAAAGAGAGGGGGGAGAGAGACAGCAAAAGAGAGGAGGGAGAGAGAGACAGCAAAAGAGAAGGGGAGAGAGACAGCAAAAGAGAGGGGGGAGAGAGACAGCAAAAGAGGGGGGGAGAGAGACATCAAAAGAGAGGGGGAGAGAGAAAGCAAAAGAGAGGGGGAGAGAGCACAACAGAGAGGGGGGAGAGAGACAGCAAAAGAGAGGGGGGAGAGAGACAGCAAAAGAGAGGGGGGAGAGAGAACAAAAGAGAGGGGGGAGAGAGCACAAAAGAGAGGGGGGAGAGAGACAGCAAAAGAGAGGGGGAGAGAGACAGCAAAAGAGAGGGGGAGAGAGACAGCAAAAGAGAGGGGACAGCAAAAGAGAGGGGGAGAGAGACAGCAAAAGAGAGGGGGGAGAGAGACAGCAAAAGAGAGGGGGGAGAGAGACAGAAAAAGAGAGGGGGAGAGAGACAGCAAAAGAGAGGGGGGAGAGACAGCAAAAGAGAGGGGGGAGAGAGCACAAAAGAGAGGGGGGAGAAAGACAGCAAAAGAGAGGGGGAGAGAGACAGCAAAAGAGAGGGGGGAGAGAGACAGCAAAAGAGAGGGGGGAGAGAGACAGCAAAAGAGAGGGGGGAGAGAGACACCAAAAGAGAGCGGGTAGAGAGACAGCAAAAGAGAGGGGGGAGAGAGACAGCAAAAGAGAGGGGGAAGAGAGACAGCAAAAGAGAGGGGGAGAGAGACAGCAAAAGAGAGGGGGGAGAGAGACAGCAAAAGAGAAGGGGGAGAGAGACAGCAAAAGAGAGGGGAGAGAGACAGCAAAAGAGAGGGGGAGAGAGACAGCAAAAGAGAGGGGGAGAGAGACAGCAAAAGAGTGGGGGAGAGAGACAGCAAAAGAGAGGGGGGAGAGAGACAGCAAAATAGAGGGGGGAGAGAGACAGCAAAAGAGAGGGGGAAGAGAGACAGCAAAAGAGAGGGGGAGAGAGACAGCAAAAGAGAGGGGGGGAGCGCAAAAGAGAAGGGGGAGAGTGCACAAAAGAGAGGGTGGAGAGTGCCCAAAAGAGAGGGGGGAGAGTGTGCAAAAGAGAGGTGGGAGAGAGCGCAAAAGAGAGGGGAGAGCGCAAAAGAGAGGGGGGCGAGAGACAGCAAAAGAGAGGGGGGAGAGAGACAGCAAAAGAGAGGAGGGAGAGAGAGACAGCAAAAGAGAAGGGGAGAGAGACAGCAAAAAAGAGGGGGGAGAGAGACAGCAAAAGAGAGGGGGAGAGAGCACAAAAGAGAGGGGGAGAGTGCCCAAAAGAGAGGGGGGAGAGTGTGCAAAAGAGAGGTGGGAGAGAGCGCAAAAGAGAGGGGAGAGAGAGCGCAAAAGAGAGGGGGGCGAGAGACAGCAAAAGAGAGGGGGGAGAGAGACAGCAAAAGAGAGGAGGGAGAGAGAGACAGCAAAAGAGAAGGGGAGAGAGACAGCAAAAAAGAGGGGGGAGAGAGACAGCAAAAGAGAGGGGGAGAGAGACAGCAAAAGAGAGGGGGAGAGAGCACAAAAGAGAGGGGGAGAGAGACATCAAAAGAGAGGGGGGAGAAAGACAGCAAAATAGAGGGGGGAGAAAGACAGCAAAAGAGAGGGGGGAGAGAGCACAAAAGAGAGGGGGAGAGTGTGCAAAAGAGAGGGGGAGAGAGACAGCAAAACAGAGGGGGGAGAGAGACAGCAAAAGAGAGGGGGGAGATAGACAGCAAAAGAGAGGGGGAGAGAGACAGCAAAAGAGAGGGGGGAGAGAGACAACAAAAGAGAGGGGGGAGAGAGAGCGCAAAAGAGATGGGGGAGAGAGCATAAAAGAGAGGGTGAGAGAGCGCAAAAGAGAGGGGGAGAGAGCGCAAAAGAGAGGGGGAGAGAGTGCAAAAGAGGATGGGGAGAGAGCGCAAAAGAGAGGGGGAGAGTGCGCAAAAGAGAGGGGTTAGAGAACGCAAAAGAGAGGGGGAGAGAGCGCAAAAGAGAGGGGGAGAGAGAGCAAAAGAGAGTGGGGAGAGAGCGCAAAAGAGTGGGGGGAGAGAGCGCAAAAGAGAGGGGGGAGAGAGCACAAAAGAGAGGGGGGAGAGAGCACAAAAGAGAGGGGAGATAGAGAGAGAGCAAGGAGTGGGACCGCTGTACTGCAAAAAATGGCCCGTGTACACGGGCTTTAGGACTAGTATATATATATATATATATATATATATATATATATATATATATATAAAAATATGTGTATGTGTGTCTGTATGTATATATATATATATATATATATACTGTATATCTATTAGCTGGCAGCCCAGCACTCCAACCTTTGCGGTGTATTTACCACCTGGGTGCTAACCACTATGATAAACATATACCAACTTCTTCTCTCTCTTCAATTCATTTTTATTTTAAATTCATGTAGCTAATAATAAATCATAAGTCGACGTTTCGGCCCCTGATTGGGCCTTTCTCAAGACAAAAAAAGGTTAAATAATCCTTACGGACAGGGGCTCCTAAGCGGCAACCCAGCCGTTCTGCCTTGATACAAGCCAAATCAACCCGAGGCTTAGAAGCCCCTGTCCGTAAGGATTATTTAACATTTTTATCTTGAGAAAGGCCCAATCAGGGGCCGAAACGTCGACTTATGATTTATTACCTACATGAATTGAAAATAAAAATCGATATATCTATATTTATTTATTTATTTATTTATATAGATATATAGGTATAGATATATGTTTTTTTTAAATGTCATTAATATATAGAAATATATATTTAAAATATAAAGAACATTTTCTTCTAGTAAAGAACATAGAAATTTAAAGTATTCCTAAAACACCTTCAGCTTTAGCTTACGGGGAAAAGGAGTTAGCGCGGTCACGATATCCAAAGTTTTGAAGTTAGCGTGTCTGAGTCTTTTGCTCGCTTTTTACTTTCAGTTTGTAATATGCTCTAATCCATCGCACTTACTTTGTGCGCAGTTAGCAGGGAAAAAATTAGAGCACCACTTGTAATCTGCCCATTGTGCATTAACACTGCTCAAGCACAATATCTCTTCCATTTTTTTTGTACTCATATCACAAGTCCAAATATATCTTTCATTGCTTCAGAGATAGTCTAGTGCGCACTGACATCTGCATGTTGGAGAGGGAAAGTACATTAATTCCCTCACATAAAGACTTCTTTGGGGGCACGCAGTAAAATTCATGTCAGATGTCACTTGAGCACAATGGAGAGCAAAATAATCTGCTCATTTAATTCTGTGTTATACTATTTCAATGAAATTTAAGCATAAAACACTTTATATACATACATTTGCATACACACACACAGATGCACACATGCACAAACACACACACCAGCACACGCACACACAAACACATACAGACACACAGAGACCACACAGACACACACACCAACACACGCACACTCACACACACACACACACACACATACATACATACAAGCACATACACACACATACATACACATACATACATACACACAAACACATACACACACACCAACACACACACACACACATACATACACATACAGAAACACAGAGACGCACACATGCACACACACAAACACACACACCAACACACGCACACACATACACATTACATACACATACAGATACGCAGAGACACACACATGCACACAAACATGCACACACATACACACAGACACACAAACACATACACACAGACACATACACCAACACACGGACACACACATACATACACATACAGACACACAGAGATGCACAAATGCACATACACAGAAACACACACACATGCACATACACATGCACACATATACACAGACACACACACCAACACACATACAGACACACAGAGACGCTCACATACACAGACACATGCACACACACACAGATGCACACATGCACATACACACACACATACAGACACACAGACACACACATGCACATACACACACACATACACATGCACACACATACACTTGCACACACATACACGCACCCCAACACATGCACATACACATGCACACACATACACATGCACAGACATACACACACACCAACACACACATGCACACACATACACACACACACACATACACCACACACACACATACACACACATACACACACACTAACACACACACACACATGCACACACATACACACACACCAACACACACACACATGCACACACACACACACACACATGCACACACATCAAAACACACACACACACATGCACACACACACACACACACACACACACATATACACATGCATGCCCTATCTGTATCATTAAAGTTTCATTTTGACTCAATTGTCCCTTGAAAAAGAAGAAAGTATTAGTATACTGTCCTTTAAAAAGCATAAACTGCTTCTTTTTTCCCCTCTCAGTCACCTCAGAAGAATCCCCTCTCTTGTTTGGGGTGATTGACATGTCCTGTAGAGGGCACCATTGCCCAAGGAAGCTCTGGTGGCGATGCACAATTTTGCCACACAAGTGGCGATTACAGGTGGACAGATTCTCGACTTGCAAACCTGTCCACCTGCAATTATGATAATTCTGCCCTTAATGTATTCAAAACAATGATTAGTCTGAGAATAATATGCAGATTTTTTTTTTAAATTATATTAGTCATATAAATATTTAAGAAATAAGTGCAATATTTTAGTTTCATTTTTACAATAACTGCTCCCATGTAAGTTTTAAAAGTCTGATCTTTCCTGTTGATGAGTCCAATTAGAAAATATTTTAAATGAGGTAAAAAGTGACAACCTCCGAGGGTTTTGTGCCCCTTAATGCAGCAGTAGGCAGGAATTATACCTCTTTTTTCATCAGATTTGACCCACCCATCCCTACTTTCTCTGTGGTTCTGTCATTTTGTGTTTTTACTTGCAGATGTAGTGGCTACAAGTTGTGGGTGCAGACTGGGTAGTTTGTCCCTCATGGAGACTGAGCTAATGAATTAGTTGGTGCGTTTATAATGTTTTCTTCTTTTCACTGTTGTATTAGTTAGTTGGAGCAGCTTTCTAGCACAGCTGTGCACTACTGTGAGCCTTTGGGAAAACAAGAACGGGGTCAGGAATGCTGCAGGTCAAGTGAGAGTGAAGGACACCTTAGAGATGTGACAGCTTGGGCTCTGGTGACGCCTCACAGCTGATCTTCTAAGAGGCAAGGTGCCCCTCTCCCATAATGAGATGCATGCCATCTGAATTCTGACTGGGTATTTAGTTTAGAGAGACTGCTGCCTGACAATGTAAAGATACCTCAGTTAAGAGTTGTGTGTTCAATAGTTTCAAAGCTAATCAGTGTTAGTGTAAGTTCTAAAGTTATCCCATAGAAATGTTATGGACAAATGATGCTGTTCAGAAATTTGCAATCAAAATGTTGTAATACTGCAAATCTAACATTTTAAATATCTCATTATTATTATTATTTCTATAGTTATTACTATTATCAGTTATTTGTAGAGTGCCAATAGATTCTGCAGCACTAAAAACATGGGTCTAGTATGCAAGGTTATGGGAAACAAAGGGATATAGGGCCCTACCAAGAGATTCACTGTAGAAGATAAGCTCTCATGAAGGTGATCTACAAAGCAGCTGAGCTCGTAGGCTGCATGCTAAGGGGGTATAGGGGATAACATAGGGAACAGAAACTAAGATAAGAACATTTTAATGAATATTATAAGCATCCCTGAACAGTAGAGTCTTTAAGTAGCACTTGAAAGTTTAAAAGCTAAGTTAGAGTCGTGTAGAGTGAGGCAGAGAGTTCCACAAAACAGGGGCCAATCTGGAGAAGTCTTGTAGATGGGAATGTGAAAAGGTAACAAGAGAGGAGGAGTGAAGGAGGTCATAACCAGAGCGAAGGGGACAGGACGAAGAGTATCTGGAAATGAGATCTGAGATATAGGGGGAGCAGTGTTATTGAGGGCCTTGAATGTCAGAGTCAGGATTTTGTATTTTATTCTGGAGGTTAGAGGTAGACTTGTGCGCTGCAGAAAAATTTGTTTCGGTTCATTTCAAACCGATTTGGATTTTTCTAAATTTTGTTTTCAGATCGATTCGAATTCGGATACATTCAAATGTATTCAAATGTATTTGTTTCGGATTTGTCACGGATACTGGGCTGCAGGGGCTGAACCCTTGCCCCCTGTCACAGATACCAGACAGCTAAGGCTACCCCCCACCCCCCTACAATCTCACCCCTGTTGTTTCTCAGTGGTTTTGGGCTCCTCAGAGCAACCACCATCTCTGGAGACTGTTTGTGTTGGCTTGTTTTTGTGTTCAGAGAAGAGTTGGTTTATGACCAGCAAAACCCTACTAGGCTGGCCAGGCTCCTGGAACTCCCGGTCAGCCGCCTCACAATGGACACCCGCCTAACCCCTCTCAGGCTGGCCAGGCTCCTGGAACTCCCGGTCGGCCACAGGACAGCAGCTAACTTTACCCCTGGTCGCTCCAGCAGCCCTTTGCCCCAGAGCTCCGCTCTTTTGGGGATTGGTAGCCCCTAGGGAGGACAAGAGCTGAGGTAATTATCGGAGGGGAGCTCCTTTGCGAATTGGGGTTTTTGGACACCCCTAACCCCATAACTTCAATGAACTGTAATTCTGGTTCCCGGTAACGAATCATGTTGATTTTTGGACTGTGGCATCTGGGGACACACAACTTTAAAATGACACCCTGAAAGTGCCGCCACTCCCCCGAGATCACCCTAAAACTGCTACCCCTGTGTCCTGGGATTCTGTGTGACTGTGGCTGCTATGGAGGTGCCAGTCAGTCTGGAGGGGTGGGAATGGCGGGAAAATTGTGGGATTGTCTTTTGTGTTATCAAGATGAGCTGTGTGTATAAAAGGAGTGTATGTTTTACAATAAAATCAGTTCTTGTTTGACCTGAATGCTAGTCTGTCTAGTTATTTGGGTGGGTTCCAGCTAAAATCACTTTCTTGGGCTACATAGCCACTTGTTCCAGGCAGAGGAAGGACCCGGTTGACGGCGCTACCCAGTCGGGGTAGCGGGGTATCTGTCACATTGGTTGGCAGCGGTGGGATGCTTCCTTCTACCTGGAACGTCCAAACCACCAACTGAAGACCTTGCCGGATGGAGCAGTACCATGGGCTCCAGAAGGAAGAATTGAGAACGTTGCTGCAGACTAGAGGGAAAGTCGCCGGCAACAAGACAAAGGCAGTGCTCGTAGTCGAACTGATGGAGGACGATCGGGCTAGTGAACAGGCTGGTGGGTCGGACAGCGTCCAAAGTGGAGGACAGCCCAGTACAGCATCCACTCCAGGGACTACGACATCCGACAAACAGCGGCAGGTACAGTGGCAACTGGCTCTCTTTGGACCTAACCCCCCCGAGGAGATCATTACTCTGATAGTGACTGACGCCAACAAGATACACATGTTGGAGCTTCAGAAGTCTATAGGGGAGGCCATGCCAGATCCCCTGGACCCCCCTTCCCGGCCCAAGAAACTACCTCACAGGGCTTTCCGAACCTTCCAGGATGATGAGAGCGAGGATATCGACCGCTACCTACAGCTTTTCGAGACCCAGTGCCGGATGCATGGGGTCACTAATGCTGATAGGGTTACGATCTTAATTAGGAAACTATCCGGTAGGGCCCTGGAGGCTTTCCACACTGTCCCCTCCGAAGATCAAGGCAACTATGACCGGGTGAAGGAGTGCATCCTTGCTCGGTATGGACTCACCCCGAGGCTCACCG
Organism: Bombina bombina; assembly: GCF_027579735.1. Taxonomy (NCBI): domain Eukaryota; kingdom Metazoa; phylum Chordata; class Amphibia; order Anura; family Bombinatoridae; genus Bombina; species Bombina bombina. The sequence goes on from NC_069508.1 coordinate 204,295,230, forward strand.
GCTAAAATTCAGGGGACTACACAGACAAGAGGAACAACCATATACTGAGTTTGCCCACCGCTTAGCTAGATCCTTGAACTCCTGGGTTACTGGGTGCCACATCACCACCCTAGATGAAGCTGTTCAACTCATCCTCCTGGAGCAGTTCTACAACCGCACCCCAGCAGAGATAAGGGACTGGGTAAAAGACAAGGGACCCAGAACAGCTGACCAAGCTGCCTCCCTGGCCGATCAGTATGTGGATGCCCGGCGCCAGGCGGCCACAGACCCCCGGCCAGCAACCTGCTCCGCTTCAGCCCCAGCTCGACCCCCAATGGTCTTTCGGCAGTCACAGACCCGGCCGCCCCCTGTTTACCCGGCCAGAAGCAGCAATTCCCGGGGGTGTTATGGGTGTGGACAACCCAGGCATGTTATACGGAGCTGCCCAGCCAGACAACGAAACCCCCCAGCCCAGCCACCAAGGAACCCTGCCTCAACCTCGTGGGGGTCTTCTCAAGCCCACACCTATCAGGCCGCAGCCCATTGTGCCCATACCGCAAGCTCCGACCCCTATGCTGAGTGGACAGGAGAAGAAGTGGGTGTCTTGCACCATGTCAGCTCAATGGACCAAGACAACTGACAACAACACTGGCAAGTTGTCTGCATCAACGGGCATGCGGCTCAAGGAATGAGAGATACGGGGGCCACCGTTTCTTTGATCCAACCTCACCTCGTTCCCCCCTCAGGCTGCACTGGGCGCACCCTCGCTGTGGGGGTAGCGGAAGGTGAGATCCTCAGTATTCCTATAGCCTGGGTCCATTTGGACTGGAAAACCGACTCCCGCAATGTAGAAGTGGGGGTTATGCACCACATCCCTGCCAAGGTCCTGTTGGGAAACGACCTTGTCCACCTTGTGTTCGCCTTTGTGGGGGATGCCTCTCCAGATACCTGCCCAGTGACTACCCGCCAGCAGGCCAGATGCCAAGCCACCTCACCAACTCTAGGGACCCAGGTAAGACCTACCCCCCGACTCCTACCTTTCCCCAACTGCCCATCCCCACTAACCCCAAACTTACTGACACGCCCTCCTGGGCGACCCCCTCTGACTTCGCTAAAGAAACCTTGAGCGATCCGACCCTAGCCCCTTACCGAGACCGAGTTTGTGCTGACGCCCAGATGAACGGTTCCAGTGGGAGGGAGAGCTCCTGTACTGGGTCTCCAAGAAAAGAAAAGGACCGGTGCCCAAACGCCAGCTGGTCGTACCAAAGAAGTTTTGGTCCAACCTACTGAACATAAGGCATGTCATCCCCTTAGCTGGCCACTTAGGAAAGCAAAGGACCCACCACCGCTTGACTCAAACCTTCTTCTGGCCAGGCATTACAGCCGATATTAAGGAATACTGTAAATCCTGTGAGGTTTGCCAGAAGGTAGGAAAGACGGGTGACCATACGAAAGCTCCCCTTCATCCCCTGCCCATTATTGAGGAACCCTTTAGCCGAGTGTCAGTAGACATTGTGGGGCCATTAGCTCGGCCAAGCCCCTCAGGGAAGAAATACATCCTTACAGTGGTGGACTATGCCACCCGATACCCCGAGGCAATCCACTTAGCCAATATCAAGGCAGAGAGACCATAGCAGATGCGATGCTCCGGATATTCACCAGGGTAGGCTTCCCTCTGGAAGTGGTTTCTGATCAGGGAATGCAGTTCACTGCGGAAATCACTCAACAGCTATGGGAGTTGTGCGGGATTAAACCCCTGCACAGCGCCCCTTACCATCCCCAGATGAATGGGCTGTGTGAGAGGTTTAACGGGACCCTAAAGCAACTGCTTCGGACGTTCTCGGCCACTCACAAGGACTGGGAGAGATTCCTACTGCACCTCCTCTTTGCATATCGAGAGGTGCCTCAGGAATCCACCGGGTTTTCCCCCTTTGAACTTCTATAAGAAGTGACATGTTCTCTACTGTCCCTGGGTTTACCACCACAGCCATCCACCGGGTGGAGACCCGGTTACAGACCCCCCTGCAACAGGGTGCCTACAGGGTCCCAGAGGCCGTCAGGGACAGTATGCACCAGGAGCTCCGGGGAATGTTGGACCTCGGTGTCATTGAACCGTCCAACAGTCCCTGGGCCTCCCCGGTAGTGTTAGTACCCAAGAAGGACGGAACTACCCGGTTCTGCGTTGACTACCGTAGACTCAATGACAGAACCACCACTGACGCCTATCCCATGCCCCGAGTAGATGACCTGTTAGATCGAATCACCCGGGGCCACTTCCTGACCACCCTCGACCTATGCAAGGGTTATTGGCAAATCCCCCTTGACCCTGAGTCTGTCCCCAAGTCTGCCTTCATCACTCCCTTCAGCTTATACCAGTTTAAGGTCATGCGGTTTGGAATGAAGAACGCCCCAGCCACTTTCCAAAGAATTGTAGACCGCCTGTTGGATGGCCTCCAGGACTATGCCTGTACATACCTGGATGACATCGCCATCTATAGCGAGACCTGGGAGGACCATCTGGTCCACCTAGGCGTTGTCTTAGATCATCTTCGAGCTGCCGGCCTAACCTTGAAGCCAGATAAGTGTACCATTGGGCGCTCGGAAGTTCAGTACTTAGGCCACCCATCTGAATCAACATAAGTATCAACCTCAAAGGTACCAGCTATACAATATGCACAGAGCTAGCAGAGGTATATAACCTAATATACAGTACATAATACTAGTGTAATACACAGCACATCCCACCTAAGTACCAACCTCACAGGTACCAGCTACACAATATGCACAGAGCTAGCAGAGAAATATAACCTAATATACAGTACATAATACTAGTGTAATACACAGCACATCTCACCTAAGTACCAACCTCACAGGTACCAGCTACACAATATGCACAGAGCTAGCAGAGGTATATAACCTAATATACAGTACATAACACTAGTGTAATACACAGCACATCCCACCTAACTATCAACCTCACCGGTACCAGCTACACAATATGCACAGAGCTAGCAGAGGTATATAACCTAATATACAGTACATAACACTAGTGTAATACACAGCACATCCCACCTAACTATCAACCTCACAGGTACCAGCTGCACAATATGCACAGAGCTAGCAGAGGTATATACCCTAATATACAGTACATAATACTAGTGTAATACACAGCACATCCCACCTAAGTACCAACCTTACAGGTACCAGCTACATAAAGTGCCCTGCACAGAGCTAGCAGAATGATATTACCTAATATACAGTACATAATACTAGTGTAATACACAGCACATCCCACCTAAGTACCAACCTCACAGGTACCAGCTACACAATATGCACAGAGCTAGCAGAATGATATTACCTAATATACTGTACATAATACTAGTGTAATATATATATATATAAATATATACACATAGTAACACATAAATATATACACATAGTAACACATAAATATATATGTATATACACATAGTAACACATAAATATATACACATAGTAACACATAAATATATACACATAGTAACACATAAATATATACACATAGTAACACATAAATATATACACATAGTAACACATAAATATATATGTATATACACATAGTAACACATAAATATATACACATAGTAACACATAAATATATACACATAGTAACACATAAATATATACACATAGTAACACATAAATCTATACACATAGTAACACATAAATATATACACATAGTAACACATAAATATATACACATAGTAACACATAAATATATACACATAGTAACACATAAATATATATGTATATACACATAGTAACACATAAATATATACACATAGTAACACATAAATCTATACACATAGTAACACATAAATCTATACACATAGTAACACATAAATCTATACACATAGTAACACATAAATATATACACATAGTAACACATAAATCTATACACATAGTAACACATAAATATATACACATAGTAACACATAAATATATACACATAGTAACACATAAATCTATACACATAGTAACACATAAATCTATACACATAGTAACACATAAATATATACACATAGTAACACATAAATATATACACATAGTAACACATAAATATATATGTATATACACATAGTAACACATAAATATATACACATAGTAACACATAAATCTATACACATAGTAACACATAAATATATACATAGTAACACATAAATATATACACATAGTAACACATAAATCTATACACATAGTAACACATAAATATATACACATAGTAACACATAAATATATACACATAGTAACACATAAATATATACACATAGTAACACATAAATATCTATGTATAAAGTCATATACATATATATTTGCAAATGCTGCCCATTGCTGCGCGACTTTTGCTGCACGAGGTTCTGATGCCGTGTCTGACAGCAACAGAACGAGGCTCCCTCAGGAGCTTATGGAAGTGTGCGCTCATGAGCGCAATGCTTCCTAGCAATGCAAACGCAAGCTTGCATTCACATTGCAATTTACTTGTAATACCAGCACAGTATCGCACGATATTACAAAGTGGAGCGCTAATAACACTTGCACGCAAGCAATATTTAGCGCTCCACTTGTAATGTGGTCCTAAGAGTGTACTAATAAAGCAGGAAATAGCTTTACAATAGAGCTGGTTTTGAATCTGTATTGCTTGGAGCTGCTGTCTATATTTATGTACACAGAACTGTTTACGTGTCACAGGGAAGGTAACATCTGTAAAATACATCATTGTGCATCGTTCATTGACTCTGGGCTCCTACATGAGGTGAGCTTTCTATGACCCCAGTTACAACACATTTATTTTCTGGTTTTGGTTATAATTAATTGCTCATATGATTTCTCCTTCCAGCAAGATTTAGTAGCATAAGCGTTAAGCTCAAATACAGGAGAACTTTCTTTATGACGGCTGGTGAACATTTCTTTTAAACCCACCGGGATTAATGTTTCTATATTACAATAATAATGCTTATGCGGTTTTATAGTATGGAAATATTCAATCTTAAAGGGACATGAAAGCCCAATATTTTCATTCATGATTCCTATGGAGCATGCAATTTTAAACAACTTTTCAATTTTCATTTATTATTTAAATTGGTTTGTTCTCTTGGTATCCTTTGTTGAAAAGCATACCAGGTAGGCTCAGGAGATGAGGCGCAAAGAAGGCTGAAATGATCGTCTAGGGAGGGTTATCATGTTCCTTGCTCAGAGGAGGATCGTCTGGTATTTCGGTGTTGGACTGATCTTGTAAGACTAATAAACTTCAGGAAATATTTTGTCTGTGAAAAGCACAACTGGGCTAAAATATGCTGCTTCTTGGTGGTAACTCGCTATAGAACAAGCCACTGAGCTGTTGTTCGTTCCTAGTAGAGCGCTTCTCTCTCTGTTTGTATTTGCAAGATAAATAGATAGATAGATATAGCTGAAAAAAATCAATTGGTTAGTGGAGAAATTGGGGAAATAATTGAGTAGATTAGTAACATTTTCTCTGCTTAGTAACATTTTTCTTGGCTAGCAAACTATATTGATAGTTTTCTACCCCTATATAAACTGTTCATACATTTATTTTTCATTATTATTTTTTTAAAAGCAAAACAAAAAAGAAACTGTTGTTGAATGTGTTGACATTATTCACACAATTCTAACCTCTGGTTAAATAGATTATTAGCAAGTATAAATATTGTGAGAAAAAGATATGCAGTGCTTGCTTTTCGGGACTGAGAAATATGTTGATAGATAATGCAAATCCTTTATCTTCTTAGAGTTGACGTGTGACCTAGTATTCCTGGCAAGGAACGCACTATCATCTTTTTTTTCATTTGCTAATTAGCGGACAGCATGTTTAAAACTGTGTGATTGCTTCAAGTCTGCATTTATTGAAGAAGATTTATTTTACAATACAGTTTATGAGCGCAATATAAATTATGATCTAACCTCAATAAAATAATATTGCTTGAATTACAAGGAACGTTATAAAAGCAAAACAAAAAGGTACATAGATTTTCTGCAAAAAATTGTAAAAACATTTGTAGACTGAAAATTAATTTAGCAATATAAAATATGAATGCTACATTTTTTCCAAATGCTTTTAACTCTTAAATGTGGCAATTTATCTCTGATTGACTGTCAGTCACTACCTTGAAATAAATTGATATAGTTCTGGTTAGACATGTGCAACACTAAAAAAATTGTTTTGTTTCGTTTTCTTTAGTTGAATAAATAATTTTGTTTCGGGAAATTAGTTATGTTAAGTTAAATCGTTTTTCGTATCCATTAGTTATTTCAGATCCATTTGTTATTCATATTCATTATTCTATTCTAAAGTTTACAATAGAATAATGAATATGAATAAAGAATGGTCCAAAATAATGAATGGATCCGAAAAACTAATTTGCTGAAACAAAACCGCCGTTCCCCAACACTAGCTAAACCTATTAACCCCTAAACCGCCGCCCCCCACATTGCCAACATTTACTAAACCTATTAACCCCTAAACCGCCGCCCCTCCACATCGCCAACACTAAATAAACCTATTAACCCCTAAACCGCTGCTCCGACATCGCCGACACTAATTAAACCTATTAACCTCTAAACCGCCATTCTCTGACATCGCCAACACTAAATAAAGCTATTGACCCCTAAACCACCACCCCCAAAATCACTGACACTAACTAAACCTATTAACCTCTAAACCACCGTTCCCTGACATCGCTGATACTACATAAAGCTATTAACCCCTAAAAGGATGCCCCCCCAACATCGCCGTCACTAACTTAACTTATTAACCCCTAAACCACCGCCCCCCACATCGCCGACATTAACTTAACCTATTAACCTCTAAACCGCCATTCCCTGACATCGACAAAACTAAATAAACGTATTAACCCCTAAACGGCCGTCTCTGACATTAACTAAACCTATTAACCCCTAAACCGCCGCCCCCCCCACATCGCTGACACTAACTAAACCTTTTAACCTCTCAACACCATTCCCCGACATCGCAGACACTAAATAAAGCTATTAACCCCTAAACCGACAACCCCCAATATCGCCGACACTAGCTAAACCTATTGACCCCTAAACCGCCGCCCCCCCCACATAGCTGACACTAACTAAACCTATTAACCTCTAAACCGCCGTTCCCCGACATCGTTGACACTAACTAAAACACTAAATAAAGCTATTAACCCTTAAACCGCCACCCTTGACATCGCCAACACTAACTAAACCTATTAACCTCTAAACCGCCGTTCCCCGGCGCTATATAAAGTTATTAACCCTTAAAACGCCGCCCCAACATTGCCGACACTAACTAAACCTATTAACCCCTAAACCACTGCCCCCCACATCGCCGACACTAACTTAACCTATTAACCTCTAAACCGCCGTTCCCCGACATCGCAACACTAACTAAAACACTAAATAAAGCTATTAATCCCTAAACCGCCGCCCCACATCGCCAACACTAATTATACTTATTAACCCCTAAACCGACGTTCCCCAACACTATCTAAACCTATTAACCCCTAAACCACCACCCCTCCACATAGCCAACACTAAATAAATCTATTAACCTCTAAACCGCCACTCCCGCCACATCGCCAACACTAACTAAACCTATTAACCTCTAAACTGCTGCCCCCCACATCGCAAAAACGAAATAAACCTATTAACCCCTAAACCGCTATTCCCCCACATCGTAACTAGCTAAATTAAACTATTAACACCTAAACCTAACACCCCCTAACTTTAACATAATTAAAATAGACCTAAAGTTACAATTATTAACTAACTACCTATTTAAAAATAAATACAAACTTACCTGTGAAATAAAAATAAACCTAAGCTAGTTACAATATTACTATTTACTAACTACCTAGTTAAAATAAATACAAACTTGCCTGTGAAATAAAAATAAAACCCTAAGCTTAAACTAAAAAAACTAACATTACTTGTTTAAAAAATAATAAAAAAAATAAAAAACCTAACATTACTAAAAATAATAAACACTTAAATTACAAAAAAATAACAAACGAAATTATCCAAAATAATAAAAGTTATTCCTATTCTAATACCCTGTTTAAAAAAAACAAAAAACGAATCTATAATAAACTACCAATGGCCCTTACAAGGGCCTTTTGCAGGGCATTGCCCTAAGGTTAAGCCTTTTGCCAATAAATGTAAATAAATACCCCCTATCATTACACACACACCCCAAATAAAAAAAAGAAAGTAAAAAAAAAAACCTAATCTACCCATTGCCCCGAAAAGGGCATGTGTATGGGCTTTCATCTCCTTTACATCCCATTAAAAATAAAAATATAACAAACAAAATTATAAAAAACAATAAAAATTATTCCTATTCTAATACCCCCGTTTAAAAAAAAAAACAAAAAAAAAAACCTAATCTATAATAAACTACTTAGCCCTTAAAAGGGCTTTTGGTAGGGCACCCCCCAAACCCCCAAAATAAAAAAAAAACCTAACTAAAAAAAAGCTAATCTACCCATTGCCCCAAAAATGGCATTTCTATGGGCATTGCCCTTAAAAGGGCATTCAGCTCTTTTACAGCCCATTAAAAATAAAAAAAGCCCTAATCTAAAAAAAACACCCCACAAAAAAACTAACAGGTTCAGGTGGAGGTCCATAGGTCCAATGTGGAGGTCCTCTTCATGCGATCGTCCGCCACACACTGTTTAAATTAGCCAATAGGATTTAAGCAGCTTTCATCCTATTGGCTGATTTAAAATTTTCAGCCAATAGAATGCAACGGTACCCCAATATAAAATTGGTACCTTGCATTCAATCTTCAGTGTGCGGCGGATGATCGCATGAAGAGCACCTCCACGTCGGACCGATGGACCTCCATCTGGACTTCCGCCTTGACTTCTGCCTCGATGAATACACTGACCGCTCCGCCTCCACTGGGATTAAGATAGAAGATGACAGTCCTGTGATGGATACTGATGGAGCCGCCTTCAGGAACTGTGAGTACCGATTTTGGGGTTAGCGTTAGGTTTTTTTTGGAAACTGATTTATTCGATTTTGTAATTTTCATTATGGGCCGAAACTCAGCCGAAAACTAAATTTGTCCGAAACTAAGTGCACATGCCTAGTTCTGGTATTAAGATGCAATAATAGGACATTTCCCACAATGAAATGTAAGGAATTGTAGCTAACGCTACAGCCAAACTACAACTCAAATCCTAATAAAATGTGTTTGAATGCAGGTTTATTCACTTATCCAACACAATATATGCTAACTGAGCAGACTGAGGCCTAGTTTCCATTGCTCTTGTAAGCTGTATAAAGTGGTGGTGACATAAAACATCCCTATAGACTTTAAAGCGACAGTTTACCTACATTTTTCCTTTAATTTGTTCCCAATGATCCATTTTACCTGACTGAGGCCTAGATTCCATTGAGGTTATACAGTTTGTAAACTGGTACTAACATAAAAAATCTCCATAGACTTTAATGGAGATAAATGTTTTTATCACCAGTTTCCGCAATTTACCACATCAATGGAAACTAGGCCTGACTGTATGAAATTGTTTACACATAGCTCTTTAACCCTTAATCCAGTATTTCAAAATAGCTGATTAGCCTGTGGTATCCTTACATATACTGAAAGTTTCTATACTTAAAGGACCATGAAACTTAAAATTTTCCTTTCATGACTCAGAAAGAAAATTAAATTTACATTTAAATTAAATTAAACAACTTTCCAATTTACTTTTATTTTCTTATTTACTTCATTCTCTTGATATAAAACCTGAGACCTGACCTCATATCTTTGAGCCCTTATAACAATTTTGTGCAATTTAAAAAAAAAAAAAGTGTAATTATGAGTGTTACTGTATTGTGTAATGTATTTTTTGTGTTTTGTGACACTTTTTTGTTGCGCAAAACAGTTAACCAGAGCTCTAAGAATGTGGTAATCATTCTAGCGTAAAACTTGCAATACGAGCGCTACACCCGACGCATGAAAACACCCGTGATAAACCACTATTTCCCTTGTGCATAACTGTTAGTGTTCACCTCGTAATCTGGCCCAATGGTTGTGGTTTCAAAGAACAAAAATGTATATTTCATATGCACAAATAAACCTAAAGAAGCCATTTCCTATAAATGTTATACTCTGCAGTTGGTATAACAATTCATTGGAAATACATTAAAGGGACACTGAACCCAAATTTTTTCTTTCGAGATTTAGGTAGAGCATGCAATTTTAAGGAACTTTATAATTTACTCCTACTATCAATTTGTCTTCGTTCTCTTGCTATCTTTATTTGAAAAAGAAGGCATCTAAGCTTTTTTCTTGGTTGAGACTCTGGACAGCACTTTTTTATTGGTGGATGAATTTATCCACCAATCAGCAAGGACAACCCAGGTTGTTCACCAAAAATGGGCCGGCATCTAAACTTACATTCTTGCATTTCCAATAAAGAAACCAAGAGAATAAAGAAAATTTGATAATAGGAGTAAATTAGAAAGTTGCTTAAAATTTCATGCTCTGTCTGAATAACGAAAGAAAAAATTTAGGTTCAGTGTCCCTTTAAGGGAAAAACTATTTTACAATACACTGTCCCTTTAACAGAGATCTTTGTTACTACCAGTTTACACAGATTACAACCGCAATGTTAACTAGGCCTTTGCATATGTACATATGCTCTATAAACAGTAACATTTGTCACATAAATAGATATAAAAGTGCAAAAGAAAATGCTGTATTTTATTATTGCACTTTTACTTGTACATAACTATGTGGCTTGTCTCATGCTCTCTAGAGATTGGAGCTGAAATTCTGTAACCTAAATATGCTGCAAAATACTCCAAAGTACTTCACATATTACATAGTGATTGCTGTGCGCACACAATTGTTCACATACTCACCAGGGGTTTCCAGTGGTTTATTATTCATTGTCACTTTGTTAACACAAGGTTTACATGTTTTATAAAACATTTAGATAGTGCTGAATTGCATCTTTATTCTAAACTCATATAAAACTATTGACTTTAATATTCTTTAAAGAACCATTAAATACAGCAGAATTGCATAATCAACAAATGCATAATAAAAATACAATGCCATAAACCTAACCTATTGGATTATCAATACATTTTATTACCTCACTACAACATATGATAGACAAAGAGGTTTATATGGGCTAATTCCAAGGCAAGAATAAGTTGCACTGCATTATATTTATGCCAGGACGATGGGTGCTGGAAGGTCCCACTCTTCATTGCTACTGTAAAGCTGCCCATCTGGTCTGGAACAAAGCTACAGATTCTACACTTGGGTTCATTTGGAGGCCTTGCTTATCCATTCTCCTGTCACTGAAGATATTAGCTGTCTCCTTAACAAATATAAACCTACACTCGTGGACTCAAATTCAATTACTTCTGAGACATTAAAGAGAATGTCTATTCTACAATTGTTGTTGTTTAAAAAGATAAATAATCCCTTTATTACCCGTTCCCCAGTTTTGCACACAGTTATATTAATATACTTTTTACCTCTGATTACCTTGTATCTAAGCCACTGCAGACTGACCCTTATCTGTTATATTAATATACTTTTTACCTCTGTGATTACCTTGTATCTAAGCCACTGCAGACTGCTCCTTATCTCAGTTATATTTATATACTTTTTACCTCTGTGATTACCTTGTATCTAAGACTCTACACACTGCCCCTTATCTCAGTTATATTAATATACTTTTTACCTCTGTGACTACCTTGTATCTAAGCCTCTACATACTGCCCCTTATCTCAGTTATATTAATATACTTTTTACCTCTGTGATTACCTTGTATCTAAGCCTCTGCAGACTGCTCCTAATCTCAGTTATATTAATATACTTTTTACCTCTGTGATACCCTTGTATCTAAGCCTCTACAGACTGCCCCTTATCTCAGTTATATTAATAAACTTTTTACCTCTGTGATTACCTTGTATCTAAGCCTCTGCAGACTGCTCCTAATCTCAGTTATATTAATATACTTTTTACCTCTGTGATTACCTTGTATCTAAGCCTCTACAGACTGGCCCTTATCTCAGTTATATTAATAAACTTTTTACCTCTGTGATTACCCTGTATCTAAGCCTCTGCAGACTGCCTCCTTATCTCAGTTATATTAATATGCTTTTTACCTCTGTGATTACCTTGTATCTAAGCCTCTGCAGACTGCCCCCTTATCTCAGTTATATTAATATACTTTTTACCTCTGTGATTACCTTGTATCTAAGCCTCTGCAGACTGCCCCTTATCTGTTATATTAATATACTTTTTACCTCTGTGATTACCCTGTATCTAAGCCTCTGCAGACTGCACCTTATCTGTTATATTAATATACTTTTTACCTCTGTGATTACCCTGTATCTAAGCCTCTGCAGACTGCACCTTATCTGTTATATTAATATACTTTTTACCTCTGTGATTACCCTGTATCTAAGCCTCTGCAGACTGCTCCTTATCTCAGTTATATTAATATACTTTTTACCTCTGTGATTACCCTGTATCTAAGCCTCTGCAGACTGCTCCTTATCTCAGTTATATTAATATACTTTTTACCTCTGTGATTACCTTGTATCTAAACCTCTGCTGACTGCTCCTTATCTCAGTTATATTTATACTTTTTACCTCTGTGAAGCCTCTGCTGACTGCTCCTTATCTCAGTTATATTAATATACTTTTTACCTCTGTGATTACCTTGTATCTAAGCCTCTGCAGACTGCCCCTTATCTCAGTTATATTAATATACTTTTTACCTCTGTGATTACCTTGTATCTAAGCCTCTGCAGACTGCCCCTTATCTCAGTTATATTAATATACTTTTTACCTCTGTGATTACCTTGTATCTAAACCTCTGCAGACTGCAGCTTATCTCAGTTATATTAATAAACTTTTTACCTCTGTGATTACCCTGTATCTAAGCCTCTGCAGACTGCTCCTTATCTCAGTTATATTAATATACTTTTTACCTCTGTGACTACCTTGTATCTAAGCCTCTGCTGACTGCTCCTTATCTCAGTTATATTATTATACTTTTTACCTCTGTGACTACCTTGTATCTAAGCCTCTGCAGACTGCCCCCTTATTTCAGTTCTTCTGACAGACTTGCATTTTAGCCAATCAGTGCTGACTCATAAATAATTCCATGGGAGTGAGCACAATGTTATCTATATGGCACACATGAACTAACATGTGTCAGTTCAACGGCTTAGAAATTAGCATATGAGCCTACCTAGGTTTAGCTTTCAACAAAGAATACCAAGAGAACAAATCAAATTTGATGATAATAGTATATTGGAAAGTTGTTTATGCTCTATCTGAATCATGCAAGTTTAATTTTGACTAGACTGTCCCCGTAAAGCGTTATAAAATCCCAAATTTAGATAGCGCACGCAATTTTAAATAACTTTCCCCTTTGCTTCTATTATAATTTTTTCTCTCTCGTTGTATGACTCGATAATAATATACCTGGAGTAGCTGGCCACCCATCACATATACCCACATATATTTTATTATCATTGCGTCATTCTAATAATCCCTATAGAATACCATTGTATACAGCTGGGAATGGGAATTGAGTGATAACGTAGAGACAATTCTTTCACACATATCTCAGCCTTGATAGTAAAAACACATTGTAAGATATTGAGGCCTATTTATTAAAGATCTGTCGGACCTGATCTGACAGTGCGGATCAGGTCCGACAGACCTCGCTGAATGTGGAGAGCAATACGCTCTCCGTATTCAGCATTGCACGAGCAGCTCTGCAGATTCGCGGCCAATTGGCCACCAGTACTCGATCGGGTTGATTTTCGGCGATGTCTGTCCGCCTGTTTAGAGCAGACGGACAGGGTTATGGAGCAGCGGTCTTTAGAAACACGGGCTCTCAAGCTGCATTCGGCGCTTGATAAATGGGCCTCATTATCTTGGTGGTATTTTTCGTCCTGTCATCTGTATGTTTCCTTCAGCCTCCAATAAGTGAGAATTTAGCACTAGTGTTCATATTCGGTGGGATTGACTGGTTATTAAATTATTTTGGGAGCAGATATCAGAAGTCCTGGGAGTAAGGAGAACATTAGAGCCTTCCCATAAACTTCTGAATAATCCTTCACCTTTTAGGTTTGTATAGAGGGAACAGCTTCTCCATTTAGAATTCCTCATCCTGTAATTAGACAAATGATATTATGGTTTTGAAGCAAATTAGACCATTTCCTTAATATTTCTTTCACATGGGGACAGAGAATGACTTTGTAGAGATTTTTTTATGCTGAATATTAGTTGTTTATAGCTATTGTGAGAAGTTTTGCTGTTTTTATTGTTGGATTGCTAACCTGAAGTTTCAGTTCCTATTTTATGTTTCTGTTCCCTCCTATAAACTAGTAGGTTCTGTAGGGTGTAGACATTGAGGCCAAATTATGAAAGGTCTTGCGGATTTATTAGTGATTCCTTGTAGAATCACTAATAAAGATTATTTGAATTAAAAAAAGACAATGTGTTAGCACTTACTCTAAATTTTAAATAAGCAGTAAAAAAATGTTTAACAAATTTAAAAATGTACTTAAACTTGCCAGTCTATTGTATCATGTGACAGTCATCAGCTAATTACACAGTGCACTCATTTACATATACACTGTGAACCAAGATTGTGGACTTGACTTGGACTTGACTTTGAATTTTGACTCAAGTCCCAAATTTGATGACTTGCTACTCGACTCAACTTAATCAAATGAGATTTGCGACTCGACTTAGACTTTGTCAATCAATACCTTATAAAACCAAAGATAATTTATATATATATATTGACTCTCTCTGTCTCTCTCTCAAAGTGTAAAGCACAGCTTCCTTTCTTGATGTTTCCTCTCTCACATGTAGTGTAGTGAAGTATCTTATTTCGTCTACATCTGTGTTTCCTCTCTCACATGTAGTGTAGTGAAGTATCTTATTTCGTCTATATCTGTGTTTCCTCTCTCACATGTAGTGTAGTGAAGTATGTTATTTCGTCTACATCTGTGTTTCCTCTCTCACATGTAGTGTAGTGAAGTATCTTATTTCATCTACATCTGTGTTTCCTCTCTCACATGTAGTGTAGTGAAGTATCTTATTTTGTCTATATCTGTGTTTCCTCTCTCACATGTAGTGTAGTGAAGTATGTTATTTCGTCTACATCTGTGTTTCCTCTCTCACATGTAGTGTAGTGAAGTATCTTATTTCGTCTACATCTGTGTTTCCTCTCTCACATGTAGTGTAGTGAAGTATCTTATTTCGTCTATATCTGTGTTTCCTCTCTCACATGTAGTGTAGTGAAGTATGTTATTTCGTCTACATCTGTGTTTCCTCTCTCACATGTAGTGTAGTGAAGTATCTTATTTCGTCTACATCTGTGTTTCCTCTCTCACATGTTTTTCTTAATCTGTTTTCTTGAGGTAGCAAATAATTGCTCTTGGGCTTAGACATAATAACACTCACTGACACATTCTCTCTCACACACATGCAAAGTGTGTAGCAGTTGTGTTATTTCTATACAAAAATTGTCTGTTACTACTGTTTTTTTTTTTACTGCTTGTCCTTATTAAGTTTATATAACACTTTCAAGCACATCTCTAGGCAGACAAATAAAAGAGAGTTAGGTGCCCTTAGTGAAAATAGTCTATACCTAATCTCACATGAAATTTAACTAAGAAGTGACTTCTATATTTTTAGCAGCCGAATTGCTGCCCTTGGTTCAGTATCATAACGCATTCATCTAGAAATGTTATAGAATGGAAAACAGTTTTCCTTCTTTGAACAACGCTTCCATACCACTGCTTTTTTCCTACTGTCACATGGCGGAAGTGGTACTTTATGTTTTCCATACCTTGTATCTAAGCCTCTGCAGACTGCCCCCCTTATCTCAGTTATATTAATATACTTTTTACTTCTGTGATTACCTTGTATCTAAGCCTCTGCAGACTGACCCTTATCTGTTATATTAATATACTTTTTACCTCTGTGATTACCCTGTATCTAAGCCTCTGCAGACTGCACCTTATCTGTTATATTAATATACTTTTTACCTCTGTGATTACCCTGTATCTAAGCCTCTGCAGACTGCTCCTTATCTCAATTATATTAATATACTTTTTACCTCTGTGATTACCCTGTATCTAAGCCTCTGCAGACTGCTACTTATCTCAGTTATATTAATATACTTTTTACCTCTGTGATTACCTTGTATCTAAACCTCTGCTGACTGCTCCTTATCTCAGTTATATTTATACTTTTTACCTCTGTGAAGCCTCTGCTGACTGCTCCTTATCTCAGTTATATTTATATACTTTTACCTCTGTGATTACCTTGTATCTAAGCCTCTGCAGACTGCCCCTTATCTCAGTTATATTAATATACTTTTTACCTCTGTGATTACCTTGTATCTAAGCCTCTGCAGACTGCCCCTTATCTCAGTTATATTAATATACTTTTTACCTCTGTGATTACCTTGTATCTAAACCTCAGCAGACTGCAGCTTATCTCAGTTATATTAATATACTTTTTACCTCTGTGATTACCCTGTATCTAAGCCTCTGCAGACTGCTCCTTATCTCAGTTATATTAATATACTTTTTACCTCTGTGACTACCTTGTATCTAAGCCTCTGCTGACTGCTCCTTATCTCAGTTATATTATTATACTTTTTACCTCTGTGACTACCTTGTATCTAAGCCTCTGCAGACTGCCCCCTTATTTCAGTTCTTCTGACAGACTTGCATTTTAGCCAATCAGTGCTGACTCATAAATAATTCCACGGGAGTGAGCACAATGTTATCTATATGGCACACATGAACTAACATGTGTCAGTTCAACGGCTTAGAAATTAGCATATGAGCCTACCTAGGTTTAGCTTTCAACAAAGAATACCAAGAGAACAAATCAAATTTGATGATAATAGTATATTGGAAAGTTGTTTATGCTCTATCTGAATCATGCAAGTTTAATTTTGACTAGACTGTCCCCGTAAAGCGTTATAAAATCCCAAATTTAGATAGCGCACGCAATTTTAAATAACTTTCCCCTTTGCTTCTATTATAATTTTTTCTCTCTCGTTGTATGACTCGATAATAATATACCTGGAGTAGCTGGCCACCCATCACATATACCCACATATATTTTATTATCATAATCTGCCGCTCCGGACACCGCCGCCACCTACATTATACTTATGAACCCCTAATCTGCTGCCCCCCAACATCGCCGACACCTACATTATATTTATTAACCCCTAATCTGCTGCCCCCAACGTCGCCGCCACTATAATAAAGTTATTAACCCCTAAATCTAAGTCTAACCCTAAACCTAACAACCCCTAACTTAAATATAATTTAAATAAATCTAAATAAAATTACTATTATTACCGAAATTATTCCTATTTAAAACTAAATACTTACCTATAAAATAAACCCTAAGCTAGCTACAATATAACTAATAGTTACATTGTATCTAGTTTAGGGTTTATTTTTATTTTACAGGCAACTTTGTATTTATTTTAACTAGGTAGAATAGTTATTAAATAGTTATTAACTATTTAATAGCTACCTAGTTAAAATAAAAACAAAAGCTTTTGAATATATTAGAGTAGTAAGCCTACTCTCTAGATGGGGGTTCAAACCTTCCTCCTCCCGACAGCTGACTGTATGGGAGGCCAGATGGCAACAGAGACGACGACTAGGTAAACCGTTATCATTGCATTATTCTCTCATGGAAGGAGCATCCCCTACAGATAAAGCCTCTCACATTCTCAAATGGGAACAGAAGCTGAACATATCAAATCCAATAGAAATATGGCAACGTACACTCTTACTCACAAAAAAGGTGCTATATTGTGTCACTATCTACGAAACTTATGTTAAGCTCCTTATGCACTGGTATTACGTCCTGACCAGGCTAGTCGCACGCTTCCCTGCAGCCTTTTCGGCTTGCTGGAGGAAGTGCGCTCACAGGGGTGACATGCTCCATATTTGGTAGCATTGCCCAACTTCATTCACTTTGGACACACAGTTTCGCTGTATTGGCAAGTATGGGAATACAAATCCCCAAGTCTCCTGAGGTAGCCCTTTTTCACTTAGGTACACACAAACTACCCAAACACCAGGGCACACTATGCATTTACTTATTTTCAGCTATTAAGCTATCCATAGCAAGGGCCTGGAAGAGGGTTAACCCCCCCGCCTGGGCAGATGTAGTCTCTTTGATGGCTTATATGTATTCTATGGAAAAAAATGTATACTACACTATGGGTAAACTAGACTCTTTTGAGCTAATTTGGTCAGACTGGAAGGACAGGTTTGAAACCCAGTGGCTCCCGAGTTTTGAGGCCTAAATAGAGATTTCTGTAAGGAGAATGGAGACAGGTACCCTGATTACACTTCCCCTCCTCCATCATAATTTAGATGACCCTCACTTATACTTGAGTGAAATTAACATCCCCGTTATTTCCCCCAGATCCCCTTCCCCCCTCCCCTCTTGATCATAATATGGTACCTGGATCCAGTTGGCTCCACTATGTGTGTCAAGGAGAACTGGATTCCACATAGCTCAGTTATTTATGTTGTATCAATAATATTGATTGTGATTTGATACTGTAACCATGCATGAACATGTAACCTGTTTCTATAGTACGCTCATACCGTACTGCTGTTTATATCTCTATATTGTTATAAAATAACAAAAACATCTACGGAAAAATAAAGACAAATTTACCTGTAAAATAAAACCTAACCTAAGTTACAATTACAAACACAAAAGATGAACAGTGGCACCACTCGGGCTTTTCCCGTGATATGAGTAGTAAATTGTCACTGAATTGAAAGCCTAGAATACCCACCAAAAGTGTGCATAACGAGCACTCTGGGCCCTGACTAATGGAGACGATTGCTTCCACAAAATAAGGGAATGGCTAAAATATACCTTTTATTAATAACTATTTAAAATCAAAACTCAACACACATTTAAAAAAATCCAGAAATACCTAAGTAATATTTCAAATGATGGTTCAGAGAGGGAATACTAGTATATCTGGCCTGGATATAATGAGATACATAACCCTCTACTGAAAATACACATTCACACCACTATCTGGGCTATCGAGTATAATTCACCATACATGTATGTGAAACTACTAAGAATCTACGTGCAGATATTACAGTGTTAGGGGGTGTAGGATAATAGGTATAATCCAATATGAAGAATCTTGTAATATACTGGGTTGTCCAGATTGGTATAAGTTGGAATATATCTAAGATCATAAAAGGGGGGTTGATTCGAAAGAATTACTTATTTAACAGTTTGTGCTAATCCCCCAATTTTTTTTTATCAAAGACAATGGCACCTTCTGCCAGTGATTGGACAAACCGTCTGTTGAATCAATTCTATACAAAAGTATACGTTGTGCTTAAACACATGAGGATAAACTCATTGGTCAGATATAAAGACAACAACTACCAGCAGTCTAGCAATCTGTCTGGTGTATTTGTCATAAGATTGTATATGTTGTGCTTTAACATGAATTGTATTACTAGGTTGTTAATACACTTAAATCAAGACACTTCATGAATATAACTCCTGATGACCAGAACTGGTACAAATCTGCTAAGAGGTCATTTTAGATCACCCTGTACTTTGAGAGTTCACATTACTTGAGCCGATATCAGCTGGTATCTTTAGAATAAGTCTCCCTCGTATTATATATACTGAGCGATCCAATAGGATGTCGCTATTATAGCGTATATTACTATATTATTATAGCTTATGTTACAATATATATCAAGTAATAGCCTCTAATGGACTTGTATTACTTATGTGATGCTTGTGTGTTTAATACAATGTGCGCTATTAGTACTGTTGAACTGGTCAAAGTCTAGTGAGGTTAACTATATTGAGGTTGTATCATCAACTACTAACTTATAACATTCATGGATCAAAAGATATCCATGATATTGTAATGTGACCTTAATAAATTGAAGATTTGTTGGTATAGGTAGTTTAAATTTCTGGTAACAAAATATTTCAGCAGATGATACAGCTACCACTACTGAAATAGGGTTATCTTGTAACTAGGTATAACAACATCAGCTTGTACTGCTTTACATTCAAATGTCTTTGACAGCATTAAAATATTAGTTGTGAAATGTGAAAATAATAACTGCAGAGATATTCTGAGTTCGATGAAAATAGCTAAGTATTATTACAAAGTTAACAGGCAGTTAAATCAAGTATGGCCAGGATCGTATTCAAATGCAAGGCAAGTTTATTATGTATTCCTGTATCTGTATACATCTGCACGCCCAGACTCAATATAAAGTAGAACGATATTTGGCTGATTAATAAAAAGTGCCTGAACTTTCTGCAAAGTTATCTAAATACTAGATCTGACACAACCCAGATCATAATTTGTTACAACATTAATTAGTAGTATTCGTACTGCTAATCTGGCACAACCCAGATTGTATGCTAGTCTGTATATCTAAGTATTGAGCATAACGGTATACTGTCTTGTTTTTTTAAAATTTCTAAAAAATCCTGCACGGTTGCCAAAGTACTTGATCTGACAAAACCCAGGTCACTATATAATGCACTAGAGATTCTTAGTGTTCGTATTGATATTCTGGCACAACCCAGATTTAGTATGGTAAAGAAGTTTTAATTATAGCGGTTGCGGTGGCGTGTGAACTAATAATCAAAAGTTATTACATCTGGCAATTAAAAAATAATAAATAAAAGCGTGGAACACGCTCTGATAGCTCCCCTCGCTCTTAATTATTATTTTTTTATAGAATCAGCCAATCAGAATTGAAGGGACGCCATCTTGGATGACGTCACTTAAAGGAACCGTCATTTAGTAAGAAGACTTTGATGGAAGAGGATGCTCCGTGCCGGATGTCATGAAGATGGACCCGCTCCGCACTGGATGGATGAAGATAGAAGATGCCGTCTGGATGAAGACTTCTGCCCGTCTGGACGACCACTTGGCCTGGCTTTGTTGAGGACTTCGGCTTGGTTGGGTGAAGACTTCTCCCGGTAAGGTGATCTTCAAGGGGTTAGTGTTAGTTTTTTTTTAAGGGGGTATTGGGTGGGTTTTAGAGTAGGGTTGGTTGTGTGGGTGGTGGGTTTAAATGTTGGGGGGGATTTGTACTTTTTTTTTACAGGTAAAAGAGCTGATTACTTTGGGGCAATGCCCCGCAAAAGGCCCTTTTAAGGGCTATTTGTAATTTAGTGTAGGGTAGGGCTTTTTTTTATTTTGGGGGGCTTTTTTATTTTGTTAGGGGGATTAGATTAGGTGTAATTAGTTTAAAAATCTTGTAATTTTTTTTATTATTTTCTGTAATTTAGTGTTTGTTTTTTGTACTTTAGATAATTTTACTTAATTGTATTTAATTGTATTTAATTTAGGGAATTAATTTAATTATAGTGTAGTGTTAGGTGTAATTGTAACTTAGGTTAGGTTTTATTTTACAGGTAAATTTGTCTTTATTTTAACTAGGTAGTTATTAAATAGTTAATAACTATTTAATAACTATTCTACCTAGTTAAAATAAATACAAACTTGCCTGTAAAATAAAAATAAACCCTAAACTATTAGTTATATTGTAGCTAGCTTAGGGTTTATTTTATAGGTAAGTATTTAGTTTTAAATAGGAATAATTTAGTTAATGATAGTAATTTTATTTAGATTTATTTAAATTATATTTAAGTTAGGGGGTGTTAGGGTTAGATTTAGGGGTTAATAACTTTATTATAGTGGCGGCGACGTTGGGGGCGGCAGATTAGGGGTTAATAAATGTAGATAGGTTGCGGCAATGTTAGGAACGGCAGATTAGAGGTTAATCAAATTTAACTAGAGTGTGCAAGGTGGGAGTGCGGCGGTTTAGGGGTTAATATATTTTTTATAGTGGCGGCGATGTCCGGTTCAGCAGATTAGGGGTTAAAAATATTATTATAGTGTTTGCGATGTGGGAGGGCCTCGGTTTAGGGGTTAATAGGTAGTTTATGGGTGTTAGTGTACTTTTTAGCACTTTAGTGTAAAACTGACTTTTAAATGTGGTACCAGTCTTGACAGGAGAGGGTCTACCGCTCACTTTTTGTCAGACTCATAATAGCGGCGCTATGCAAGTCCCATTGAAAAAATAGGATACGCAATTGACGTAAGTGGATTTGCGGTATTTCCAAGTCTGGCCAAAAAAGTGAGTGGTACACCTGTACCTTCAAGACTCGTAATACCAGCGGGCGTTAAAAAGCAGCGTTGGGACCGGCCAACACTGCTTTTTAAGCCTAATGCAAGACTCGTAATCTAGCCGTATTTAAGGTAAGGTTCATTGCAGTTTTCTAATTTGGAGAAGAACCTAAGTAGAAAGCATCTGACCAAATGACTATGAAGTCCAGACCAGTCTATAAAACAGCAATCACTTTTACATGTAGCCACTAAAAAGCTATGTATAAATCGTATCCCATGCATTATGCAGAGGAAGTCTTGCTCAAGCTGTAAATGAACCTACCTCAGTATGCTCTAATGGCATAGAGCTGATTCAAGGATACCAAGATAAAGAAGTACATTTGATAAATAGAAGTATATTGGAGTTTGTTTGTTTTTTATTTGTGCTCTATCTGAAACAATAAAGTTTCATTCTGGCTTCCATTTTCTTTTAAGTATAAATAATATGCAGGGCAGGTGAATAGGGTTGTATGCACATAAATGTTTGAGTGGAGATGCAATGGAGGTTTTCAGTACTACATTGTTTGTAATCTTCAGTAGTTATGTCCTTTACCAGTCATGGGGGATTTTTCCTGTAGCAGAGGAAGTGTTCGGTGTGTCTCCGTGTAATAATGCAATCAGTTGTTTGTGGGAAGGTACAAGTGTTCAATGACAGAATAAGTCCTTAAATGTTGTATTTGCTTTGCAGTTAGAGACTAAATTATAATTTTCTTTTATGAATGGACTTTACAAACAAAAAAAGGAGAGATGGATATTGTGGCCACACTAAGTGAAAACATACAGGTACATTTGATAGATACATTGATTATTTTCTCCAATCAGTTCCTCCCATGCTTGCCCACAATACTTCAATTCTCTGTAGTGTTCCCTATTCCTGCCAACTTGCTTATTAAAGGGACATGCTACACATATACTAAATCACTCGAAAGTGAGGCACCATATCTCTAAAATGGTGACTAGAAAATATCATACGAACACCTCTGTGTAAAATAGAAATACATATGGCCACACAATTACAGCTCACCAAAGTAAAATATTTTCTTTCTTTTTTTTACAAAGATGTTCATTGGATAGTTCCTACACAGATTTTTTTCAGATATTCTGCATCACTTTCATGGGATTTTGTATATGAAAAAAATGTTTTTTTTGTATCACTTAGCCATCCTGTCTTCAACCAGACCACTATTTGTCAAGTAATTACTTCATTATCCTTAGGAACTTAAAGGGACCTTGAAGTGTAAACATTTTTTTCTCTTAAAGTGTTTACAATTACATGTTATACCAGCTGCAGAGTATAACCTTTATACAAAATTGCTTATTTAAGTTTATTTATGAATATTAAATAGCTGGCTTTGCTCTTTGAAACCAGAACCCATTAAAATGTAAGTAACTGGTGCCGTTATTATATTCCTTGCATGTTGTGTGTTTCTTTCTAATGACACAATGAGTCCACAGATCATCTATTTACTATTAGGAATATCACTCCTGCCCAGCAGGAGGTGGCAAAGAGCACCACAGCAAAGCTGTTAAATATCACCTCCCTTCCCTCCAACCCCAGTCATTCTCTTTGCCTACGTTAGAACAAGGAAGTGGTAAAGTTAGGTGTTAGGAAAGATTCTTCAAGCAAGATTTTATTCTTTTTTAAGCAGTGCAAGATTGTTCTGCTTTGCTCTAGGGTGTAGCCGTAGTCCATATCAGTCTCTTCAGTAGAGCAGTGGTGGCTTTAAAGCAATGGGAACTTGTGGGACATAATTCTCACTGCGCCTCCCATGTATTTATGCTGCCCTATCCATACAAGCCTGAGTAAGATTATTCAGTCTTTGTTTCTATCCACAGGTCCATGTGAGGGAACTAACTTCCCTAACCTAATGAGCTGCTGTGCTGCCTGGCAGAAGTATTAAGGTAAGTGCTAACTTTATATTTTTCTGGGACATGCAGAGAAAAAGGATAGCACTTTTACTTTCATTGGGACACGTTACATTCCTATGACAGGGGAATATTTATTAAGGGCAGCGGAGCAGGCACTGGGGACAAGGAGAATCTGGCACTTTACTCCAGACGGCTGTGTTAATTGAAGTAGCCGATCGGGAGTTTTAAGGTTACGCCCACGATGGATGGAGTTAGATACGGCGGCAGTTCCTATTGCGCGCCTTTTTTCTAGCCCTGTTTGTCACTTCCTGTGTCTCCGGAGGGAAATTCAGCTGCGTCACAGATCAGCAGCGTTGTGGTTACGGACCGCAGTGTTTACAGAGTTGAGTCTGGATCAGTCACAAAGTAGTTTACTTCGTTAGAGGCAGGCAGGTAAGCACCTCAGCAACGCTAAGCTGAGGTGTAGAGTTGTCTGAAAGTCATTTTGGGGGCTAAGGTGTGATTTTAATAGTTGAAAAATAAAGCAGCTTTTTTGTTCTTTTAAAATTTAAAGGAACAGTAACGATTTTTTTTGCCTTTGTTGGGGGATATTTTCTGAGTTAAATATCAGTTGTCTGTTTATTGGTGAATAAAGATGGACCAAGAAACCCTGCAAGATGTTACATGTTCTGTTATGTTTTGATGCTAATGTAGAACCACCAATCCCTTTCTGTTCCTCATGTATTGAGAGATCTTTACATTACAGGGATAGACTTTTTTCTGAGCCAACATTATCTAAGGCGGATACTGTTCAGGAGTCTTCTGACAATGTTCAAGATGTGCCGCAGCTTTCTCCTCAAGTGTCCCAAAGTTTAGCGTCCATACAACCAGTGCCCTGCGCTTCCTCTATTACTTCACCTGGAGTTACCTTGCAAGACATCTCTTCCCTAATGTCATCAGCGGTATCTGATGCGTTGTCTGCTTTTCCCATGCTGCAGGGAAAGCGCAAGAGGAAATGTAATCAATCTGTGAATAAGGTTGCTGACACAGTAGTGGCTAATCCGAATGTATCTTCCCACAAACCTGAAGAGGAAGATACTTCGGTAGCATCTGAGGGTGAAATCTCAGACTCAGACAGTGTTATACCGTTAACTGATACTGAGGTTGTTTCTTTCAGGTTCAAGCTTGAACACCTCCGTTTGTTACTTAAGGAGATTTTAGCTACCCTGGACGACTCCGACACTATTGTCGTAGTGAATAAGAAAGAAAAAAACACAAGCGCCCACAACGGACCTCTAAGGGTAAAAGTTTTAACACAATTTATTTAGCGCTATATAAAAGCACGTACAAGATAAAAGATAAAATGTTGCAAGGAGTGATAATGTCACCTTGAACAGCTTCCTCTGCTAGACTGTATCCTTGACGAGCTGCTGTGATCTTAACTCATTCACTGGTCTGGTGTGTAGATCTCCGATATAGCCGGTTCGCTATTGACAGTCTGGCTGGCGTTGCTGCGATGACACGTATCCTCTTCCTCAAATAAAAATATTTGTTTTACTATTGTCGTAGTAAAGTCTAGCAAACTAAACAAGTATTTTGATGTGCCCTCCATGGTGGAGGTATTTCCTGTACCAGATAGGGCTATAGACATTATTGCTAAGGGATGGGAGAGACTGGGTATTCCTTTTTCTCTATCCCCTATATTTAAAAAGATGTTTCCTATCGCAGACTCTACCCAAAGTGGAAGGAGCAATTTCCACACTAGCCAAGAGAACAACTATTCCCATATTGGATAGTTGTTCCTTTAAGGATCCTATGGATAAGAAGTTAGAGTGGTTGCTCAAGAAGATGTATGTACACCAGGGTTTGCAATGGCAACCTGCGGTTTGTATTGCTACTGTAACTAGTGCGGCAGCATACTGGTTTGATGCGTTGACTGATTCTATTCTCCCCTTGAAGAAATCCAGGATAGGATAAAGGCCCTTAAATTGGCCAACTCCTTTATCACGGATGCTTCCCTTCCGGTTTCTAAGCTGGGAGCTAAGATTTCTGGTTTTGCCGTCCTGGCCCGCAGAGCCTTATGGTCAGAGTAATTTTCATTCCTTTTGAAATTTCAAGGGAAATCCTTCCACTCCCTCCTCCAAGCAGGAGCATTCCAAGCCTTCCTGGAGGCCCAATCAGTCTTGGAACAAGGGAAAACAATCCAAGAAGCCTGCTATTGAATCAAAAGCAGCATGAAGTGTCTACCCCCGATCCGGGACCGGATCTTGTGGGGGGCAGACTTTCCTTCTTCACTCAGGCTTGGGATTGAGATGTTCAGGATCCCTGGGCGGTGGACATAGTGTCCCAGGGATACAAACTAGAGTTCAAGACATTTCCTCCCAGGGGCAGGTTTCTGCTTTCAAGATTATCTGTAGACCAGACAAAAAGAGAGTCGTTCTTACACTGTGTTCAGGACCTCTACAACCTGGGAGTGATTGTTAATGTTCTGATACAGGAATGGGGTCTGGGGTTTTATTCCAATCTGTTTGTGGTTCCCAAAAGGAGGGACCTTCAGACCAATTTTTAGATATTAAAAATTTAAACAAATTCCTCAGAGTGCCGTCCTTGAAGATGGAAACTATTCGTTCCATTCTTCCTTTGGTCCAAGAGGGTCAATTTATGACAACGGTGGATTTAAAGGACGCGTACCTGCATGTCCCCATCCACAGGGACCATCACAAGTTTCTAAGGTTTGCATTTCTAGACAAACACTTCCAGTTCGTGGCTCTTCCATTCGGCCTTGCCACAGCTCCCAGAATTTTTTCAAAGGTTCTGGGATCTCTGTTGGCAGTGCTCTGATCGTGGGGCATTGCAATGGCACCTTATCTGGACGACATTCAGTTCAGGCGCCATCCTTTGAACAAGCAAGATCCCACACGGAAATGTTGTTATGTTTCCTGCGATCTCACGGATGGAAGGTAAATTTGGAGAAGAGTTCTTTAGTTCCAAATACAAGGGTAACTTTCTTGGGAACCATAATAGATTTCGTATCAATGAAGATTTTTCTGACAGAAGTCAGGAAATCAAAGATTTTCGATTCTTGCCTAGCGCTTGAGTCCTCTTCACGGCCATCAGTGGCTCAGTGCATCCCGTTCGCTCGTTTCAACCTCAGACCTCTGCAGTTAAGCATGCTCAGTCAGTGGAACAGAGATTATGCGGATCTGTCTCCACGATCACAGCTGGAGCAGGAGACAAGGGATTCTCTTCTTTGGTGGTTGTTTCAGGATCATCTCTTCCAAGGAACCTGCTTCTGCAGACCCTCTTGGGTGATTGTGACAACAGACGCCAGCCTTCTGGGATGGGGAGCAGTCTTAGGCTCTCTAAAGGCTCAGGGAACATGGACTCAGTTGGAGTCTGTTCTACCCATAAACATTCTGGAGCTGAGAGCAATCTTCAATGCTCTCCTGACCTGGCCTCAGTTAGCCTCGGCCCGATTCATCAGGTTCCAGACGGACAACATAACTTCATTGGCTTACATCAATCATCAGGGAGGAACTCGGAGTTCCTTGGCCATGACAGAGATAGCCAAGATCATTCAGTGGGCGGAGACCCACAATTGCTGTCTGTTGGTGATCTGCATCACAGGAGTGGACAACTGGGAGGTGGACTTCCTGAGCAGGCATACTTTTCACCTGGGGGAGTGGGAACTCCATCCGGAAGTGTTTTCCAGCCTGATTCTCAAATGGGGATAGCCGGATCTGGACCTCATGGCATTTCAGCAGAATGCCAAACTCCCGAGGTACGGGTCGAGGTCAAGGGACCCTCAGGCGGTACTGATAGATGCCCTGGCGGTATCTTGGAATTTCAGTCTCGCATACCTATTTCCTCCGTTCGCTTTGCTACCACAGGTCATTGCTCGAATCAAGCAGGAAAGGGCGTCGGTGATCCTCATTGCACCAGCGTGGCCTCGCAGGATTTGGTATGCAGACCTGGTGGACATGTCATCTCTTCAACCTTGGAGACTTCCGTTGAGGAAGGACCTTCTACTTCAAGGGCCCTTCCTTCATCCAAATCTAGTTTCTCTGAAGCTGACAGATTAGAGATTGAACACTTAATTTTATCCAAGCGTGGATTTTCGGAATCGTAAACGTGTGACTAGAAAGATTTACCACAAGATATGGCATAAATATCTATATTGGTGTGAATCCAAGGGCTCTTGGAGTAGAGTTAGGATTCCTAGAATTCTGTCCTTTCTCCAAGAGGGTTTGGAGAAGGGTTTATCTGCAAGTTCCCTAAAGGGTCATATATCTGCCTTGTCTATTTTATTACATAAACGTCTGGCGGATGTACCAGACGTGCAATCGTTTTGTCAGGCCTTGGTGAGGATCAGGCCTGTGTTCAAGCCAGTTACTCCTCCCTGGAGTCTTAATTTAGTTCTTAGGTTCTTCAAGGGGTTCCGTTTGAGCCTATGCATTCCTTAGATATTAAGTTATCTTGGAAGGTTTTGTTTCTTGTTGCTATTTCATCTGCGCGTAGAGTGTCAGAGCTCTCGGCATTACAGTATGAATCTCCTTACCATATTTTCATTTGGATAAGGTGGTTTTGCGTACCTAAGTTAGGGTTCCTACCTAATTAGTTTCAGACCGGAACATTAATCAGGAGATTGTTGTTCCTTCCTTGTGTCCAAAAGGAACGACTTTTGCACAACTGACATGGTGCGTGCATTAAAATTCTATTTACAGGCGACTAATGATTTTTGTCAGTCTTCTGCTCTGTTTGTGGTATTCTCTGGAAATATAAGGGTCAGAAAGATACGGCTACTTCTTTTTCTTTGTGGCTGAAGAGTATCATTCGCTCTTGCCTATGAAACTGCTGGACAGCAACCTCCTGAGAGAGTTACGGCTCATTCTACGAGGGCCTGTTTCTCTTCCTGGGCATTCAAAAATGAAGCTTCTGTGGAACAGATTTGCAAGGCTGCAACTTGGTCCTCTCTTCACACTTTTTCAAAATTCTATAAATTTGACACTTTTGCCTTGGCTGAGGCCACTTTTGGAGAGAAAGGATCTCTTCAAGCAGTGGTGCCTTCCGTTTTAGGTTCCCTGTCTTGTCCCTCCCTTATCATCTGTGTACTCTAGCTTGGGTATGATTCCCAATAGTAATTAGATGATTCGTGGACTCATCGTGTCATTAGAAGAAAACAAAATTTATGCTTGCCTGATAAATTTCTTTCTTTCTTGACACGATGAGTCCACGGCCCACCCTGTTCTTTAGACGGTTGTATGGTATATTATAAACTTCAGACACCTCTGCACCTTGTTGCTTCCTTTCTCTCCTTTGCTTCGGTCAAATGACTGGGGTTGGAGGGAAGGGAGGTGATATTTAACAGCTTGCTGTGGTGCTCTTTGCCGCCCTCATGCTGGGCAGGACGTGATATTCCCAATAGTAATTAGATGATCCGTGGACTCGTGGTCAAGAAAGAAAGAAATTTATCAGGTAAGCATAAATTTTGTTTATGTAAGTAAAGTAAACACCTTAAGATTTTATTGTAAAATGTTTAGTTATGAGTAGTAAACAAACGTTTGCAATATATGTTCATCCTTTATTTTGCCTCCCTTATCAATGTAATTCCAGTTTAGAAATTTATGATTTTCTAAATTCATTTTCCATATTAATATAATCACTGTGGGCTAGTCTTGTCATCTGTAAACTCAAGCCCAGATTGGCTCCTCCAAATAATTTAATTTATTTTAATTAGTTTATGTTAATCTCGTTTTTAAAAATGTTTAGACCTGGCCTGGTTGATATGTTCAATGTATAGCAAGACAACAGGACAGTCTTGTAATGCAAAGGGCTAGATTACACAGTGGCACACCTATTGTAAATATACACATGTATACCATACGCACACAAGGACAATATATACATATATAAGTCCAAATGGATTAGCACTCACACTTCCCAAGTCAGCTGCCAGTTGTCAGGAAAAAGAGGTTCAATCTAATATAACAAAATATCTGCACTCACTGGACTCTGTGAAAAAAACATAATTGATGTAAGAACTTACCTGATAAATTCATTTCTTTCATATTGGCAAGAGTCCATGAGCTAGTGACGTATGGGATATAGAATCCTACCAGGAGGGGCAAAGTTTCCCAAACCTCAAAATGCCTATAAATACACCCCTCACCACACCCACAATTCAGTTTAACGAATAGCCAAGTAGTGGGGTTGATAGAAAAAGGAGTAAAAAGCATCAAAAAAAGGAACTGGAAATATAATTGTGCTTTATACAAAAAAAACATAACCACCCATAAAAAGGGTGGGTCTCATGGACTCTTGCCAATATGAAAGAAATTAATTTACCAGGTAAGTTCTAACATAAATTATGTTTTCTTTCATAGAATTGGCAAGAGTCCATGAGCTAGTGACGTATGGGATAGTAATACCCAAGATGTGGTATCTGATCAACTGAAGCTTCATTCTTAAAAGCCCACAAAGTGGAAACTGATCTAGTAGAATGAGCTGTGATTCTCTGAGGTGGGACCTGACCAGACTCCAAATACGCCTGATGAATTAAAAACTTTAACCAGGATGCCAAGGAAATGGCAGAAGCTTTCTGACCTTTCCTAGGACCAGAAAAGACAACAAATAGACTAGAAGTCTTCCTGAAATATTTAGTAGCTTCAACATAATATTTCAAAGCTCTTACAACATCCAGAGAATGTAAGGATCTCACCAAAGAATTCTTAGGATTAGGACACAAAGAGGGAACAACAATTTCCCAATTAATGTTGTTAGAATTCACAACTTTAGGTAAAAATTTAAATGAAGGCTGCAAAACTGCCTTATCCTGATGGAAAATCAGAAAAGGAGTCTCACAAGAAACAGCAGATAATTCGGAAACTCTTCTAGCAGAAGAGATAGCCAAAAGGAATAACACATTCCAAGAAAATAGTTTAATATCCAAAGAATGCATAGGCTCAAAAGGAGGAGCCTGTAAACCCTTCAAAACCAAATTAAGACTGCAAGGAGGAGAGATTGATTTAATGACAGGCTTGATACGGACCAAATCCTGCACAAAACAGTGAATATCAGGAAGGTTAGCAATCTTTCTGTGAAATAAAACAGAAAGAGCAGAGATTTGTCCCTTCAAGGAACTTGCAGACAAACCTTTATCCAAACCATCCTGAAGAAACTGTAAAATTCTAGGAATTCTAAAAGAATGCCAGGAGAATTTATGAGAAGAACACCATGAAATATAAGTCTTCCAAACTCGATAATAAATCTTCCTAGAAACAGATTTACGAGCCTGTAACAGAGTATTAATCACTGAGTCAGAGAAACCTCTATGACTAAGCACTAAGCGTTCAATTTCCATACCTTCAAATTTAACGATTTGAGATCCTGATGGAAAAACGGTCCTTGAGACAGAAGGTCTGGTCTTAAAGGAAGTGGCCAAGGTTGGCAACTAGACATCCAGACAAGATCCGCATACCAGAACCTGTGAGGCCATGCTGATGCTACTAGAAACACAAGCGATTGTTCCATTATGATCTTGGAGATCACTCTTGGAAGAAGAACTAGAGGCGGGAAGATATAAGCAGGTTGGTAAAACCAAGGAACTGCTAACGCATCCGCTGACTCCACCTGAGGATCCCTGGACCTGGATAAGTACCTGGGAAGTTTCTTGCATAGATGGGAAGCCATCAGATCTATTTCTGGAAGACCCCACATCTGAACAATCTGAAAAAACACATCTGGATGGAAAGGCAACTCCCCCGGATGTAAAATCTGACGGCTGAGGTAATCTGCTTCCCAGCTGTCTACATCTGGGATATGTACCGCAGAAATTAGGCAAGAGCTGGATTCCACCCAAGAAAGTATCTGAAATACTTCTTTCATAGCTAGGGGGCTGTGAGTCCCACCCTGATGATTGCTATATGCCACAGTTGTAATATTGTCTGTCTGAAAACAAAAGAATGGTTCTCTCTTCAACAGAGGCCAAACCTGAAGAGCCCTGAAAATAGCACGGAGTTCTAAAATATTGATTGGTAACCTCTCCTCTTGAGATTTCCAAACCCCTTGTGCTGTCAGAGATGCCCAGACAGCTCCCCAACCTGAAAGACCTTGCATCTGTTGTGATTACAGTCCAGGTTGGACGAACAAAGGAGGCCCCCTTGAACTATACGATGGTGATCTAACCACCAAGTCAGAGAGAGTCGAACATTGGGATTTAAGGATATTAATTGGGATATCCTGGTATTATCCCTGCAACATTGATTCAGCATAGAAAGCTGTAGAGGTCTCATATGAAAACGAGCAAAGGGGATCGCATCCGATGCTGCAGTCATGAGACCTAAAACTTCCATGCACATAGCCACTGAAGGGAATGATTGAGACTGAAGGTTTCCACAAGCTGAAACCAATTTTATTTGTCTCTTGTCTGTTAGAGACAGAGTCATGGACACTAAATCTATCTGGAAAACTAAAAAGGTGACCCTTGTCTGAGGAATCAAGAAACTTTTTGGTAAATTGATCCTCCAACCATGTCTTTGAAGAAACAACACTAGTTGATTTGTGTGAGATTTGGCAGAATGTAAAGACTGAGCTAGTACATAGATATCGTCAAAATAAGGAAACACCGCAATACCCTGTTCTCTGATTACAGAGAGTAGGGCACCGAGAACCTATGAAAAAATTCTTGGAGCTGTCGATAGGCCAAATGGAAGAGCGACAAATTGGTAATGCTTGTCTAGAAAAGAGAATCTCAGAAACCGATAGTGGTCTGGATGAATCGGAATATAAAGATATGCATCCTGTAAGTCTATCGTGGACATATAATGACCTTGCTGAACAAAGGCAGAATAGTCCCTTATAGTCACCATTTTGGAAGTTGGCACTCTTACAAAATGATTCAAAGTTGTTGTTTTTTTTGGGACAATGAATAGATTTGAATAAAACCCCAGACCCTGTTCCTGAAACGGAACTGGAATGATTACCCCTGAAAGCTCTAGATCTGAAACACACTTCAGAAAAGCCTGAGCCTTCACTGGATTTGCTGGAACGTGTGAGAGAAGAAAATCACAGGAGGTCTTACTCTGAAACCTATTCGATACCTTTGAGAGACAATACTCTGAATCCATTGATTTTGGACAGAATCTGCCCAAATGTTTTGGAAAAAATGTAATCTGCCCCCCACCAGCTCAGCTGGAATGAGGGCCGCACCTTCATGCAGACTTGGGTGCTGGCTTTGGTTTCTTAAAAGGCTTGGATGTATTCTCTTTGGGGGAAGGATTGGCTTTCTGTTCCTAATTCTGTCGAAAAGAGCGAAAACGATTAGAAGCTTTAGATTTACCCTTAGATCTTTTATTCTGAGGTAAAAAAACTCCCTTCCCCCCAGTGACAGTTGAAATAATTTAATCCAACTGAGAACCAAATACATTGTTACCTTGGAAAGAAAGAGATAATAATCTAGACTTAGATACCATGTCAGCATTCCAATATTTGAGCCACAAAGCTCTTCTAGCTAAAATAGCTAACGACATAGATTTAACATCAATATTGATATCAAAAATAGCATCACAGATAAAATGATTAGCATGTTGAAGCAAGCGAACAATTCTAGACAAATCAGGATCTGTTTCCTGTTGCGCTTAGCTTTCCAACCAAAAAGTTGATGCAGCTGCAACATCAGCCATCGATATAGCAGGCCTAAGAATGTAGCCAGAAAATAAATAAGCTTTCCTTAGATAAGATTCAAGTTTCCTATCTAAAGGGTAGTTATAAAAAGTACTATATTCCAAAGGAATAGTAGTATGTTTGGCAAGAGTAGAAATAGCCCCATCAACTTTGTTTTTTTCCCAAAACTCCAATCTAACTGCAGGCAAAGGATACAACTTTTTAAACCAAGAAGAAGGAATAAAAGAAGTACCAGGCCTATTCCATTCCTTTAAAATAATATCAGAAATAGGAACTGGAAAACCCTCTGGAGTAACCACAGGAGGTTTATAAAAAGAATTTAAAAGTTTACTAGTTTTAGTATCAAGAGGACTAGTTTCCTCAATATCCAAAGTAATCAACACCTCTTTTAACAAGGAACGAATATACTCCATCTTAAAGAGATAAGTAGATTTGTCAGTGTCAATATCTGAGGTAGGATCTTCTGAACCAGATAGATCTTCATCAGAGGAGGATAATTCAGTATGTTGTCGGTCATTTGAAATTTAATCAACTTTATGAGGTTTTAAAAGACCTTTTACATTTATTAGAAGGCGGAATAGCAGACAAAGCTTTCTGAATTGCATCAGCAATAAAATCTTTTATATTCACAGGGATATCATGTATATTAGATGTTGAAGGAACAACAGGCATTGTACTAGTACTGATGGATACATTCTCTGCATGTAAAAGCTTATCATGACAACTGTTACATACTACTATATTATGAGTTTGCCTGGGAGGCCAAAAAGTGAGCGGTACACCCTATAACCACAAGATCCGTACCGCCATCTAAAAGTCAGTAGTTATGAGTTTTACGTTACAAAGCTGTACCATAAAACTCATAACTAAAGTGTTAATAAGTACACTAACACCCATAAACTACATATTAACCCCTAAAACAAGACCCTCCCGCATTGCAAACACTAAAATAAAATTATTAACCCCTAATCTGATGCTCCAGACATCGCCGCCACTAAATAAAATTATTAACCCATATTCCGCCGTTCCCCGGCATCATCGCCACTATAATAAACCTATTATAACCTATTATAAACTAAAATAAATTATTACCCCCTAAACCTCTGACCTCCCACATCACTAACTCTACATAAATATAGATAACCTCTAACCCTAACGTAACCCTAAGTCTAAAACTAACGTAACCCTAAGCCTAACACCCCCTAACTTAAATATAATTAAAATAAAGATAACTAAACCTTACAATTATTACCTAAATAATTCCTTTTTAAAACTAAATACATACTTACCTGTAAAATAAAACCTATGCTAGCTACAATATAACTAATAGTTATATTGTAGCTATCTTAGGTTTTATTTTTATTTCACAGGTAAGTTTGTATTTATTTTAACTAGGCAGACTAGTTAGTAAATATTTATTAACTATTTACTAGCTACCTAGTTAAAATAAATACAAAGTTACCTGTAAAATAAAACCTAACCTGCCTTACACTAAAAACGAACATTACAATAAAATAAACTAAAGTAAATTATTAAAATACAATTTTCTAAATGACAAAAAAATAAACACTAAATTACAAAAAATAAAAAATGAAATTATCAAAAATAAAAACAAATTACTCCTAATCTAATAGGAGTATATAATGATATAAAAAGCCCCCCCCCCCAAAATAAAAGACCCTAGCCTACACTAAACTGCCAATGACCCTTAAAAGGGCCTTTTGTGGGGCATTGCCACAAAGAAATCAGCTCTTTTACCTGTAAAAAAAATGCAAACACCCCCAACAGTAAAACCCACCACCCTCCCAAATAAAAATCTAAATAAACCTAAGGTAACCATTGCCCTGAAGAGGCATTTGGATGGACATTGCCATTAAAAGGGCATTTAGCTCTTTTACATTGCCCAAACCCTAAGCTAAAAAAAAAACACCCAAAATAAACCTTAAAAGAAACCTAACACTAACCCCGACGATCCTCTTACAGTTATCGAAGTCCGGACATCCATCTTCATCCAGCCGGCGAAGTCATCATCCAGGCGGCAAGAAGTCTTCATCCGGGTCTTCATCAGCCAACAGGAATTAAAGGTGAAAAAATCCTATCCTATTGGCTGATCCAATTAGCCAATAGGATTGAGCTCTCATTCTATTGGCTGTTCCAATCAGCCAATAGAATGAGAGCTCAATCCTATTGGCTGATTGCAACAGCCAATATGATTTTTTCCCCTTTAATTCCTATTGGCTGATATAAATCTTTCAGCCAATAGGAATGTAAGGGACGCCATCTTGGATGACATCACTTAAAGGGAAACTTCATTTTCCAGCGACGATCGTAAGAAGAGGATGCTCCGCACCGGATTTCTTGAAGATGGACCCGATCCGCGCCGGATGGATGAAGATAGAAGATGCTGTCTGGATGAAGACTTCTTGTTGGCTGGATGAAGATGGAAGAGGCCACCCGGATGAAGACTTCTTGCCTCCTGGATGATGACTTCGCCAGTTGACTGAGGATGGATGCCTGGACTTCGATAACTGTAAGTGCATCGTTGGGGGTTAGTGTTAGGTTTTTTTAAGAGTTTTTTGGGTGTTTTTTTTTTTAGCTTAGGATTTGGGCAATGTAAAAGAGCTAAATGCCCTTTTAAGGGCAATGGCCATCTAAATGCCCTTTTCAGGGCAATGGTTAGCTTAGGTTTCTTTAGATAGGTTTTTATTTGGGAGGGTTGGTTGGGTGGTGGGTTTTACTGTTGGGGGTGTTTGTATTTTTTTTTACAGGTAAAAGAGCCGATTTCTTTGGGGCTATGCCCCACAAAAGGCCCTTTTGAGGGCCATTGGCAGTTTAGTGTAGGCTAGGGGTTTTTTTATTTGGGGGGGGCTTTTTTATTTTGATAGGGCTATTAAATTAGGAGTAATTTGTTTATATTTTTGATCATTTCGTTTTTTATTTTTTGTAATTTAGTGATGTCAATGTAAAATATATATCTATACCTATATATCAATATAAATACATATACAGTTATAGGTAGGTAGATATATATATATATATATATATATATATATACACACAGTATATATATATATATATATATATATATATATATTTAAAATAGAAATTACATTTTCCTGTATGTGAAGAAAATCGGAATGTGAAATAGTAATAACTCCTTTAGGTTATAGCGCTGTGGATTTAATACGTTTTCGGTTAGCCCGCGAGCAATAAGTGTTAGGTTTTCTTTTTTCAAAAGCGCGCTCCATTGAAAAGGTTTTCTTTTTTCAAAAGCGCACTCCAGTGAAGACTATAGGAAGCATAATTTAACTCAGTCATGAGATCTGAAGTCCTTTAGTTAACGCGCATTGATTTAGCCTGCACAACATTTTTACTTTCAACTTGTAATATGAGCGCTAAGCCGCACACGCAAAAACTTTATTTCTAGCAGTGTTAGCACTTAAGCACAAGCGCTAAACAGTGCTCTACTTGTAATCAGCCCAAAGTGTTTAGTGTTCTTTTTTAATGTCATGGCGCATCATATTAGAGAAGTTAAAACTCAGAACATTGACAATTAGTCTTCACAACTCTAAAGCAATATTGTAAAAAATGATCATGTTGTAAGACCATTTGAGGTTACAGTGATTATATTTAACCTCTTGACTACACTTTACTGCTGGTATAAGGTTGAAAAAACATACAAAAGCACAAACCATAGGTGGCAGGTGGAACCTATTGCCCTCTCCTGCAACACTTTGTATGAATGAAATACATTTGTCATTGTTCTGTTTTATGACTTCCTGTGTTTGAACACATTTATAAAATATCTATTCACAGATATTAAGGAAAATATTTTAAGTGTACACTGTACAATTGATAGTAATAAAACACAGGATTGGATCATTTCCTCTGTTCACAGTGTAGCCTAGGACTGAACAATAGGGTCTGCACGTCGCTTTACTTCTTTTTAAATATACTAAAATTTAGATCAATAAATCTGAATGTAAAATACTTGTAATACATTTTAAACAAAGCTCTTTGAAAAGTATGTATTACATTTTTGTACTTGAGTCTCTTTTGCCTTTTCCTGGAAAGCTTGCTCCTTTTAATAGTTTAGTTGTACAAAAGTTACAAATACGCCAGGTACACTAGGCATTTCGGCATTTGTTTACTAAATACTAAACCTTGTTCTGCTGCATTTGGCACTGGATATATTTGTAAAAAAAAAGTGTAATACACACATATCTGGATTTGCACAGATAATAGTGTGTTGCACTTTTTTTATAAATAAATCTGGCACAGAAAATAGTTGAATGGTGCAGACCACAGTCATTTTTAGCATTTGTTTAGTAAACAAATGACAAAATGCACATGTCTAATGTACACAGATAACAAATTTCAGACAACACATTCTTCACAAAAAAAAAAGTTTAGTCCAGTATTCTTTAATTGGTTGCTCAGAAATAGTTTGTTGGCACTTCCTATGTTGAACATCTTCTTGACAAAAAAACAAACAGCTGGATAGCAGCTTAAACATAAATAAAGTTAAAAGTAGTAGTGGTTGCTACAGCTACAAGCCAGCAGCAGCACAAATATATATACATTTTATTTTTTTAATGGGATCAGAATTTGTTAAGAACAAAAGTGAAGCTTACATTACTTATTAGCTGACACCAGAATCAAACAACTGACATTGCTAATTTGTTTATGAAATTGCGTAAATTTGAACTTGTTTTTTCTTTAGAGTAACGATTTTAACCACATGAAAAAACATAGATTTTGACAGCAAATAAGAACCATAAGTCATATAAGTGTGCTAACATTTCCTATAATGTGCAAGCTTAATTAGTTGGTAGGGTAGCCTTATGATTATCCCAGGCATTCTTGAAGTCCCGGCATTGTTTATCCTTATCGCCTTTAATGGAAGTTTATTCAATTAATCATGTAATTACTAATGACTTTGTGACAGCTGCTTGTTGATATTTTAAATGAATTAAATGGAAATACAAATATAACTGAAGCTATGTTTGTTTTATTTTTTTGCAGGGAAAGTTAACCTTTCTAAAGGTTTAAATTTCAAAGCTAACCAATTTGCTTTGTCAAAGCTTAAAACAGCAGATTTATCAATTAAACATGTTGTAACTTTCCTTACACCAAGAGAAAGATACCTAGGATCAACTAAAATTTTAATAGCAAACCACAGAGACTATATCAGCATGGAGAAGATATTAATAATGTATATTAAAGGTTAATTTTTTATTATAAAATCAATGAACTCACATCTGCCTGAAAATATTTGGAATTCAGATAAGGATATGAAATGCTTCTTTTTCTCCCAGATTACAGCATTAAAGTATCCAGAAAATCTTTAAATATAATATTCTAATATATTTTTTTACAGAATTTTTATTTAAAGAAATAATATATGAGTTTTGCCAGAATAATTATTTCAGACACTTTTTCACCGAATGTCAAAAGCTACCGCTCTTCAGCAAATGCCCTTTATTTAAAATTCCTTTATCATTTAACTTTATTACAATAGACATAGCCCATACACTTAAGAGTGACAAGGACTGTTTCCTTAATTACTATACTTAGATAATAGCATTTACTGTAGCAGTTCCAGTGCTATTCAATCAAGCAAGATTCAATACAAAAAAAGCTGATTTGCCAAAAAAGAGCTTAGCATAAGTGTCTAGAGTCACATTCTATTTTCTTTATAAGGTAAAGGTATCTGCAATGCATAG
Source organism: Bombina bombina (assembly GCF_027579735.1). NCBI lineage: Eukaryota > Metazoa > Chordata > Amphibia > Anura > Bombinatoridae > Bombina > Bombina bombina. The sequence goes on from NC_069508.1 coordinate 204,334,750, forward strand.
CACTTTTTTAGAACTTGCAGCATGGCAGATTAATTTCTTTTTAATGTATGTAACATGTCTGGACAAAAGGCAAGCTGCTTGCTTGTAATTTAAATATAATTCTTCAAAAGAATTTCAAATTGTATGCAACTTGATACAAATGTTAATGTTTAAGGGGATACTAAACCCAAATTTTTTCTTTCATGATTCAGACAGCAGCAATTTAAGCAACTTTCTAATTTACACCTATTATCAATTTTTCTTTGTTCTCTTGATATCTTTATTTGAAAAGTAGGAATGTAAAAGCTTACGAGCCAGGCCATTTTTGATTTAGCACCTGGGTTGCTCTTGCTGATTGGTGACTAAATGTAAACAATTTTATATGCACACTTTCTGAGGCATTTCGTGATTGACTTATAGCTGTCACATGATGCAGAGGTACAGAAAATAGAACTTTGAAAGGTGTCCCAAAAAAAAATTCTACTACTCATTTCAAATTCAGACTAAGGGGTAGATTTATCAAATGTTGGGCGGACATGATCCGTTCTGGTGAAATGCTTGTGAAATGCCGCCCCCCTGCACAATTGCAGCCAATCGACCACTAGCAGGGGGTGTCAATCATTCTGATTGTATCCAATCGGGATGATTGCAGTCCACAACCTCACTTTGAGATCTCATACTCCTTTTATACTCTTTTTATATTGGTTTGTTTCAAAGCGTATTCTTTTAAAAATCAAATAACATCAATTGTGGTGGGGGCCTTATCTTAAAAGCTTCTAAGGGGTGGCCCACTGTGTAAGACTCTGAAAACCACTGCTGCTACTAGTTTTAGTAAGGACTCCACTTGTTGCTCCATATACTCATTGATGGCACCTCTGGTGATTTCAACCTTTGTGAAATAAGAATTTGGGTACTGTTAAGCATCACATACAACAATTATCATTTAACTGTGTCTTTGAGTTTTAAAAGTGAGTGAAAAAGCAGGATACTGTGCTCTACCTGCAATTTAATAGTCAATACATCATTAATTAAAGAGATGACATTGTGCCCAGTTAGTCACAGTTCCACCAGATGTGGAGGAGGTCTGTTTCTTCCCACATCCCCTCCAGCATCTCCCGCTTGAATGTTTGTAGATACGTCTAAGCCTAGTAGGAGTTAGGTACCACTATGATAGAGATTTGAAGTTTTTGAATTCTAGCTGAGATAGAAGCAGCTTTAAGCTTTTGTAAAACCATTTCCTAATCTTTGAGGTCCATTCATAATCCTAAGTCAGCTTGCCCTTTTTGGACATAAGAAGGAAGGGCTGCCTCCCCACTAGGCATTAGAAGTTTAGAAATAAGAGATAGCGTATGTCATGCTGGGGATTGTAATAAGCATAGGCTTTCAAATGCCTATGTTGTATGTTGAAATATATTACTTTTCCGCTTAAGTGTATTAATAGAACATGCCAGTTCTAGGGTTGCCATATTGCCACCTTAAGGGAGGACACTTATGAAAAATATATATTTCAGGGACTGAAATCTTTTGTATAATGTTCCACTATAAGAACCCTAACAGATGTATTTTTCATATGTGTCCTCCTTTGAAGTGGCAATATGGCAAGTTGAGCATATTTGAACCATGAGCAAAAGGTATCTCTGTCCCTTTCCTCCAGTTCCATTACCATTTAAGGTGATAGATTTCAGGTTGCAATCATTGATGTGGTGCTTTTAGGATTAATCAGCTGTCAACATGCATATTGGTATTGCAGGGTTAAGCATGAAAGGGTTCAATGGTGATTGCCATGAGGATATGTAAGTGCAAGTGTTTATTACCCTGTCCCATTAATTGATAAATTCTATTAAAGGGACACTGAACCCAAATGTTTTCTCTTGTGATTCAGATAGAGCATGCAATTTTAAGCAATGTTCTAATTTACTCCTATTATCAAGTTTTCTTCGTTCTCTTGCTATCTTTATTTGAAAAAGAAGGTATCTAAGGTTTTTTTTGGTTCAGCACTCTAGACAGCACTTGTTTTATTGGTGGATGAATTTAACCACCAATCAGCAAGGACAATCCAGGTTGTTCACCAAAAATGGGCCGGCATCTAAACTTACATTCTTGCATTTCAAATAAAGATGCCAAGAGAATGAAGAAAATTTGATAATATGAGTAAATTAGAAAGTTGCTTAAAATTTCATGCCCTATCTGAATCACGAAAGAAAAAATTTGGGCTCAGTGTCCCTTTAAGAGAGGATGATTTTCAGTCTCTCGGTCCAGACCAGTAACCCCATTTGAAAAATATCTACAGCCAAGGTGACTTTGAGAGATTATTGATGGTACTTGGTGTATTTGTCACATTCTGCTTCGCTGACTGGCAGAATTCTGAATTTTCCAAAAGAATAAAAACATAATTTATGTAAGAACTTACCTGATAAATTCATTTCTTTCATATTAACAAGAGTCCATGAGCTAGTGACGTATGGGATATACATTCCTACCAGGAGGGGCAAAGTTTCCCAAACCTCAAAATGCCTACAAATACACCCCTCACCACACCCACAAATCAGTTTAACGAAAAGCCAAGAAGTGGGGTGATAAGAAAAAAGTGCGAAAGCATAAAAAATAAGGAATTGGAATAATTGTGCTTTATACAAAAAAATCATAACCACCACAAAAAGGGTGGGACTCATGGACTCTTGTTAATATGAAAGAAATGAATTTATCAGGTAAGTTCTTACATAAATTATGTTTTCTTTCATGTAATTAGCAAGAGTCCATGAGCTAGTGACGTATGGGATAATGACTACCCAAGATGTGGATCTTTCCACGCAAGAGTCACTAGAGAGGGAGGGATAAAATAAAGACAGCCAATTCCGCTGAAAAATAATCCACACCCAAAATAAAGTTAAAATTTTATAATGAAAAAAACTGAAAACATAAGCAGAAGATTCAAACTGAAACAGCTGCCTGAAGTACTTTTCTACCAAAAACAGCTTCAGAAGAAGAAAACACATAAAAATGGTAGAATTTAGCAAAAGTATGCAAAGAAGACCAAGTTGCTGCTTTGCAAATCTGATCAACCGAAGCTTCATTCCTAAACGCCCAGGAAGTAGAAACTGACCTAGTAGAATGAGCTGTAATCCTTTGAGGCAGAGTTTTACCCGACTCGACATAAGCATGATGAATTAAAGATTTCAACCAAGATGCCAAAGAAATGGCAGAGGCCTTCTGACCTTTCCTAGAACCGGAAAAGATAACAAATAGACTAGAAGTCTTTCGGAAATTCTTAGTAGCTTCAACATAATATTTCAAAGCTCTAACTACATCCAAAGAATGCAATGATTTCTCCTTAGAATTCTTAGGATTAGGACATAATGAAGGAACCACAATTTCTCTACTAATGTTGTTGGAATTCACAACCTTAGGTAAAAATTCAAAAGAAGTTTGCAACACCGCCTTATCCTGATGAAAAATCAGAAAAGGAGACTCACAAGAAAGAGCAGATAATTCAGAAACTCTTCTGGCAGAAGAGATGGCAAAAAGGAACAAAACTTTCCAAGAAAGTAATTTAATGTCCAATGAATGCATAGGTTCAAACGGAGGAGCTTGAAGAGCCCCAAGAACCAAATTCAAACTCCAAAGACGAGAAATTGACTTAATGACAGGTTTTATACGAACCAAAGCTTGTACAAAACAATGAATATCAGGAAGATTAGCAATCTTTCTGTGAAAAAGAACAGAAAGAGCAGAGATTTGTCCTTTCAAGGAACTTGCAGACAAACCTTTCTCCAAACCATCCTGAAGAAACTGTAAAATTCATGGAATTCTAAAAGAATGCCAGGAAAAATTATGAGAAAGACACCAAGAAATATAAGTCTTCCAGACTCTATAATATATCTCCCTAGATACAGATTTACGAGCCTGTAACATAGTATTAATCACAGAGTCAGAGAAACCTCTTTGACTAAGAATCAAGCGTTCAATCTCCATACCTTTAAATTTAAGGATTTGAGATCCTGATGGAAAAAAGGACCTTGCGACAGAAGGTCTGGTCTTAACGGAAGAGTCCACGGTTGGCAAGAGGCCATCCGGACAAGATCCGCATACCAAAACCTGTGAGGCCATGCTGGAGCTACCAGCAGAACAAACGAGCATTCCTTCAGAATCTTGGAGATCACTCTTGGAAGAAGAACTAGAGGCGGAAAGATATAAGCAGGATGATACTTCCAAGGAAGTGACAATGCATCCACTGCTTCCGCTTGAGGATCCCTGGATCTGGACAGATACCTGGGAAGTTTCTTGTTTAGATGAGAGGCCATCAGATCTATTTCTGGAAGTCCCCACATTTGAACAATCTGAAGAAATACCTCTGGGTGAAGAGACCATTCGCCCGGATGCAACGTTTGGCGACTGAGATAATCCGCTTCCCAATTGTCTATACCTGGGATATGAACCACAGAAACTAGACAGGAGCTGGATTCTGCCCAAACCAGAATTCGAGATACTTCTTTCATAGCTAGAGGACTGTGAGTCCCTCCTTGATGATTGATGTAAGCCACAGATGTGACATTGTCTGTCTGAAAACAAATGAACGATTCTCTCTTTAGAAGAGGCCAAGACTGAAGAGCTCTGAAAATTGCACGGAGTTCCAAAATATTGATCGGTAATCTCACCTCCTGAGATTCCCAAACCCCTTGTGCCGTCAGAGACCCCCACACAGCTCCCCAACCTGTAAGACTTGCATCTGTTGAAATTACAGTCCAGGTCGGAAGAACAAAAGAAGCCCCCTGAACTAAATGATGGTGATCTGTCCACCACATCAGAGAGTGTCGTACAATCGGTTTTAAAGATATTAATTGAGATATCTTCGTGTAATCCCTGCACCATTGGTTCAGCATACAGAGCTGAAGAGGTAGCATGTGAAAACGAGCAAAGGGGATCGCGTCCGATGCAGCAGTCATAAGACCTAGAATTTCCATGCATAAGGCTACGAAGGGAATGATTGTGACTGAAGGTTTTCGACAAGCTGAAATCAATTTTAGACGTCTCTTGTCTGTCAAAGATAGAGTCATGGACACTGAATCTATCTGGAAACCCAAAAAGGTTACCCTTGTCTGAGGAATCAATGAACTTTTTAGTAAATTGATCCTCCAACCATGATCTTGCAGAAACAACACAAGTCGATTTGTATGAGATTCTGCTAAATGTGAAGACTGAGCAAGTACCAAGATATCGTCCAAATAAGGAAATACCACAATACCCTGTTCTCTGATTACAGACAGAAGGGCACCGAGAACCTTTGTAAAAATTCTTGGAGCTGTTGCTAGGCCAAACGGCAGAGCCACAAACTGGTAATGCTTGTCTAGGAAAGAGAATCTCAGAAACTGATAGTGATCTGGATGAATCGGAATATGCAGATATGCATCCTGTAAATCTATTGTAGACATATAATGCCCTTGCTGAACAAAAGGCAGGATAGTCCTTACAGTTACCACTTTGAATGTTGGTATCCTTACATAACGATTCAATATTTTTAGATCCAGAACTGGTCTGAAGGAATTCTCCTTCTTTGGTACAATGAAGAGATTTGAATAAAACCCCAGCCCCTGTTCCAGAACTGGAACTGGCATAATTACTCCAGCCAACTCTAGATCTGAAACACATTTCAGAAATGCTTGAGCCTTCGCTGGATTTACTGGGACACAGGAAAGAAAAAATCTCTTTGCAGGAGGTCTTATCTTGAAACCAATTCTGTACCCTTCTGAAACAATGTTCTGAATCCAAAGATTGTGAACGGAATTGATCCAAATTTCTTTGAAAAAACGTAATCTGCCCCCTACCAGCTGAGCTGGAATGAGGGCCGCACCTTCATGTGGATTTAGGAGCTGGCTTTGATTTTCTAAAAGGCTTGGATTTATTCCAGACTGGAGATGGTTTCCAAACTGATACCGCTCCTGAGGATGAAGGATCAGGCTTTTGTTCCTTGTTGTGACGAAAGGAACGAAAACGATTATTTGACCTGAATTTACCTTTAGACTTTTTATCCTGAGGTAAAAAAGTTCCTTTCCCTCCAGTAACAGTTGAGATAATAGAATCCAACTGAGAACCAAATAATTTATTACCCTGGAAAGAAAGGGAAAGCAAAGTAGACTTATAAGACATATCAGCATTCCAAGTTTTAAGCCATAAAGCTCTTCTAGCTAAAATAGCTAGAGACATATACCTGACATCAACTCTAATGATATCAAAGATGGCATCACAAATAAAATTATTAGCATGTTGAAGCAGAATAATAATGCTATGAGAATTATGATCTGTAACTTGTTGCGCTAAAGCTTCCAATCAAAAAGTTGAAGCTGCAGCAACATCCGCTAAAGATATAGCAGGTCTAAGAAGATTACCTGAACACAAATAAGCTTTTCTTAGAAAGGATTCAATTTTCCTATCTAAAGGATCCTTAAAGGAAGTACCATCTGCCGTAGGAATAGTAGTACGCTTAGCAAGAGTAGAGACAGCCCCATCAACCTTAGGGATTTTGTCCCAAAACTCTAATCTGTCAGATGGCACAGGATATAATTGCTTAAAACGTTTAGAAGGATTAAATGAATTATCCAAATTATTCCATTCCCTGGAAATTACTTCAGAAATAGCACCAGGAACAGGAAAAACGTCTGGAATAACTACAGGAGATTTAAAAACCTTATCTAAACGTTTAGATTTAGTATCAAGAGGACCAGAATCCTCAATTTCTAATGCAATTAGGACTTCTTTAAGTAAAGAACGAATAAATTCCATTTTAAATAAATATGATGATTTATCAGCATCAACCTCTGAGACAGAATCCTCTGAACCAGAAGAACCACTATCAGAATCAGAATGATGATGTTCATTTAAAAATTCATCTGAACAAGGAGAAGTTTTAAAATACTTTTTATGTTTACTAGAAGGAGGAATAACAGACATAGCCTTCATAATGGATTTAGAAACAAAATCTCTTATGTTATCAGGAACACTCTGAGTATTAGATGTTGACGGAACAGCAACAGGTAATGGAACTTTACTAAAGGAAATATTATCTGCATTAACAAGTTTGTCATGACATTCAATACAAACAACAGCTGGAGGAACAGCCACCAAAAGTTTACAGCAGATACACTTAGCTTTGGCAGCTCCAGCACCAGGCAGCGATTTTCCAGAAGTATCTTCTGACTCAGTTGCAACGTGGGACATTTTGCAATATGTAATAGAAAAAACAACATATAAAGCAAAATTAATCAAATTCCTTAAATGACAGTTTCAGGAATGGGAAAAAAATGCCAGTGAACAAGCTTCTAGCAACCAGAAGCAATAAATAATGAGACTTAAATAATGTGGAGACGAAAATGACGCCCATATTTTTTTAGCGCCAAATAAGACGCCCACATTATTTGGCGCCTAAATGCTTTTGGCGCCAAAAATGACGCCACATCCGGAACGCCAACACTTTTGGCGCAAAAGAACGTCAAAAATGACGCAACTTCCGGCGACACGTATGACGCCGGAAACAGAAAAAAAAATTTGCACCAAAAAAGTCCGCGCCAAGAATGACGCAATAAAATGAAGCATTTTCAGCCCCCGCGAGCCTAACAGCCCACAGGGAAAAAGTCAAATTTTAAGGTAAGAAAAAAAATGATTCAAATGCATTATCCCAAATATGAAACTGACTGTCTGAAAATAAGGGAATGTTGAACATCCTGAGTCAAGGCAAATAAATGTTTGAATACATATATTTAGAACTTTATAAAAAAGTGCCCAACCATAGCTTAGAGTGTCACAGAAAATAAGACTTACTTACCCCAGGACACTCATCTACATGTTGTAGAAAGCCAAACCAGTACTGAAACGAAAAGTATATCGTCGATCTGAAAAGGGAGGTAAGAGATGAATCTCTACGACCGATAACAGAGAACCTATGAAATAGACCCCGTAGAAGGAGATCATTGAATTCAAATAGGCAATACTCTCCTCACATCCCTCTGACATTCACTGCATGCTGAGAGGAAAACCGGGCTCCAACCTGCTGCAGAGCGCATATCAACGTAGAATCTAGCACAAACTTACTTCACCACCTCCATAGGAGGCAAAGTTTGTAAAACTGATTTGTGGGTGTGGTGAGGGGTGTATTTGTAGACATTTTGAGGTTTGGGAAACTTTGCCCCTCCTGGTAGGAATGTATATCCCATACGTCACTAGCTCATAGCTAATTACATGAAAGAAAAACAGTTTGCATAGGCACAGAGTCATGGTTAGCCAACAAATCACGTGTATAGAAATGAATCTAGGCTATGATTACGGCCGTCCGTGGCCAAAATGTGTAAGCCGGTTGCCTACACTCCTTCAGTCTGTAATGGTCCCCTGTGTATATACATTTGTTTTTATCCTAATGGAATTTTAATAAAAGTGAAGTTTTACCTACAGCAAGCTCTTTCTTTTTGTAGAAATTATTCCAGCCTCAATTATTTAATTACTCTGCTTTTATTAATCATTGGACCCAAAAGCAGAGAGATGAACTAAAGGTCCAGTTTTATAGTAAGATTTAGGTATGTGTGGATACAGCGCCTAGACCCACTAATACCTGTGGCTTTGAACAGAGGCTACCTAGCTAGCCAATGATTGAGTAGAGGTGTATGTGGTATGTTCAAAGCACCAGAAAGGCAAGGTATTATAAATCTATGTTCCTGGTGATGTGATGAAGGAGCCGATAGTAAGTTCAAATGTTTTGTAAAAGTATACGGCTAATTTATTAAAATATTTTGCTAACAATCTATAGTATGATTCCATACTAAACTAATTAAAATAAATAATACAAAATCATAAAAGAACCTTTCAACAGCTGCTGAACAATAATATATGTTAAGACAATAGGGGATTGCGTTTAGCAATGAACCCCAACAATAATGGTCACAATAGTATCAATATTGATGATCACAATAATAACAATGAATGGACGTCACAGATAAATGCACGTGCATTAAAACAGAGGAAAAAATGATAAATTTGTGTAAAATGTTTAAAGTTGTGAAAAAATGGAAAAATATTTATGAAAAATTATTAAAAAATTATTAAATTGTGAAAATTCTTCAAAAAGATGAAGTCAAATGTCAGATGAGGCATAGTCCTCTAATTAAATTAGAAAGCAGTGTTTTGTGCCAAAAAGAAAAAGAAAAAGAAAAGACAAATGCGCGTAGCAGTCAATGTCGCAATCCTCATAAATTAAATCCCATTGATGTTTAACAAAGGATAGTGAAAAACGTTTAAAACAAACTTGTTTCCTGATGGTGAGAAATCCGGTGATGGTGATACTGGGACAGTGCAAGATTAAAGATGCTTTCTTAGTGGTGAGAATCCAGTAGTCATATTTAGACCATAGTGAATTCTTTGTTAACCTTCCTGAGTTTTAATGTGAAGTCCGTTAAAATATATACAACAAATAGTGCAGAATGTCCAAACTAAATTAAAAAGATTGGAATTGTGCTTACCAGCTGTTTGTCAACGCATTTCGGCCAAATACTTGGCCTTTATCAAGACTGGTTTTTGTTAGTGGCTGGCAGCTATATATACCCTTTTTCTAAACAGATTGCTTGATTCTAACATCAGATCAGATATTGAAAACCGGAAGTGACTTATTGCTTATGATACTCGATCTTAATAAACCTTGTATTCCATAAGTGTAAATCAAATTGAGGGTATATCTATTTTGTATATGTTAGACAATACTCAGTGTATTTAGATGTCAAAGATATCACTCATGCCTCCGTTCGCATTCGGTTTTGGAGTCGGCCCGTTCCCATTCATCTTATTGGTTGGAGGACTCAAGCTGGCTAGTGTTTGATTGGTTGTCGGCGCGTGGTAAGTAAACACACCTTGTACAGCTGATCGCCCGGTTTGTTTACTAGACCATGCGTATCAATTCTACATTGTGATTGGCTGGGACCACCTCGTAATAACATTAGTTTACTAGCCCAGTTATTGAATTTGTACTTTAAACTCTGCACTTAGCAATCTTCTTTAGGCTTAATTAGACTCATGAAAATTAGACTCAAAATTGAGGAGAAGAAAAATAAAGAAAATATAGCCATAGAAGAAGAAGAGAACAATAAAGAGGGAGAAACAGCGAATATCAAAGAAGTGAATAATGAAGTTCTAGATAATAGAAGAACAATAACATATAAAGATAGTTTCTATTCTACAAACCAGAAGAAATCAGAATCAAAATTCCCAAATAAGACCAAATGGAAACAAGCACTACAATACACAAAGGAACACACATAATAATTGGAATAACATACCGGGGGAAAATAGAAGAAACTATAATCAATACCAATATGGGAATTGGAAGAGACCATATTATAAACAAAATTTTAATTACAATAACACTAACAGAAATCAATGGAACTATGGAGGACAAGATGAGAGCAGACACTACGAAGATGAGGGTAACTATGAACAAGACCAATATGACCAAGATCTCTATGGAAGGAGAGAGTACTACTATAGAAATAAGAGACAATATGTGAGAGAGGACTATCGGATGAAATATGGATATAATGACTCAAAAATATATAACGAGAGATATGAACAAAGTGGAGAAAAAGAAATATCGACAAAATATATCCAAGAAGGAACTATTCAAACACTCACGTCAAACGGTTTGAGGATCAGGAAGAACACAGAGGCCAAAGAGGAGAGATTAGGGAAAGATGGAGGGAACAGATGAAAACACCTATCCAAAACCAAGAAGGGGATGGTGTACAAATACAGATTCCATCATCATCAACTTTTTTAGAACAAAACCAACCAGTTGTAAAAAACAAAGAAAGATCTCAGATGAAGAAGAAAAAAGACACAGAGTTAGAAGGGGTCAATCCATCAAATATAAGACAAAGACACATAGAGGAAAGAGAGGTGGAATCCGACTGAAGATAAAGACACCTCAAAATGATGACAGACATGAAACCGAATGGAATATTCAACCTAAGTTTGCAAAATCTCACAGAGGATGAAAAGAAAGTACTGAAATATGGTCTTTTGTTTTCCCCTACAAGAAGTTTGGATAAATTCCAAACATTTATAAACACAAAAGAATTCATAAGGAAACTGACTTTAAAGAGATTTTTCATGAAGTCTCCATTTGAAAAAATGATACCTAGAAGCTACTGTATGGGTAGAAAACAGTACCCATTTATACATACGGACCTTAAACCAAAGTCCAACTTCTATCCGATAAACAACAAAGGTAATGCTATTGAAACATTCGAGACTATAGTCTGTAAAGAAATAAAAGACATTAAGGCAAGGGAACTGAAGAACATAAAACATAATTTATCAAAGACACAAATGGAGACTATTAAGAAATTGGAAAATAATAACAAGTTGACAATAAGACCAACAGAAAAGGGAGGAGGAATCGTGATTCTAAACCGTGAGGACTATATTAAAGAGAACAAACAAATACAATAAAGCAACATACCAAAGACTCCTAAACAATCAGGTGGAAAATTATCAGACTGAAGTTAAAACCTTATTGGATGAAGCTAGAATAATGGCTATATTGAATGAAAAAGAATTTAGATACATCGACATTAAATATCCCATAACCCCAGTGTTGTACCATCTACCCAAGATCCACAAAAGTCTTCACAATCCACCAGGAGGACCAATCATATCTGGAATTGGTTCTCTAAACAGCAATCTTTCGGAATATGTAGATAAGAATCTGCAAAAATACGTCCGGAAAGTATAAAATATATACTATCCCACAACTACTTCTGTAATGAAGCTAAATATTACAAGTAGACCTGTGGCACAGCAATAGGGACCAGGTTCGCATCAAGCTATGCAAACCTATATATGGGCAGATGGGAAAAGATCTTCAGGGAGTCATGCCCGGCTGACGCGGACCTGGTCCTCTATTGCAGATATATTGACGACATTCTAATCATATGGAAAGGGGAGCCAGAAGATTTAGAGTACACAATAGAAATCATGAACAAAAACAGGAACAACTTGAAAATTACGCATGAATGAAGTGCAAAAATGATTAACTTCCTAGATTTGAAAATTGAAATAATAGATGGTAAATGGGTAACCTCTACTTTTTTTTAAAGAGGTTGACAGCAATAATTATATTCATAATCTAAGCTGTCACCATCAAAAATGGAAAGAAAACATCCCAAAGGGACAATTTTTAAGAATCAGAAAAAATTGCTCTGATATAACAAAGTGGGAAGAACAAGCTGAGCTTCTGAAAAATAAATTCATCGAAAGAGGATATGAGAAAAACATTCTGGATCAAAAAATAGAAGAAGTAAGAAAGGTGGAGAGAAAAGAACTTATAAAATATAAAGATCGCACAAGACCAAAGAATGGAGATGAAATACTGGATGTCCCAATGATAACTGAATTCAGCAGCAACAGACACATTCTGGAGAACATCTTCATCAAACATTGGTCCCTGCTGAAAGAAGATGATATCATTGGGGATAAGTTACCAACAAGACCCAAATTCATCTATAGGAAGACCAATAATTTAAAAAACAGACTTGGACCAAGTGTGCAAACAAAGAATATTTCAAGAACCAATGACATTTGCAGAAAGAATATCAAAGGATTCTTTCCATGTCCTAGCTGCAAGGCCTGCAAATCTGGCAGAAAAAACAACAAATTTCAATCGAATTACACAAAGGAATCATTTAAGATCCAGGACCTCATCAGATGTAATGATAGAGGACTAATATATATGATAGAGTGTTCCTGTGGGCTTCAATATGTTGGACAGACCTCAAGGAGTCTAAAAAATCGCTTGCATGAACATATACTACTGATGGAGAAGTTGAACAATGATACAGTCCTGTATAACTATTTTACAACCAAACTCAAGGTAACACAAAAGACTTAAAATTCTGCGGCATACAAAAAATCAAGAAAAATTGGAGATGCGGTGACTTTGAAAAGAAGCTACTCTCAGCCGAATCCAAATGGATTTTTAAGCTCGATTGCCTACATCCTAAAGGGCTAAATAACAAAGAAGACTCTAGTCCAAAAAAAATTAGTACACGAACTTAAAATAATATATCTATACATATGGTCATATTATACTAACAAACTTAATATGTTAGGAAAGAAATAACACCAAAAATCTTGTCTACACATGTTTAACCATACTAGGGTGTATATAATAGCTAAAGACTTTCTAGAAATTTATCCACCTCCTCCATATAACAGTGGCTCAACAGCGGAAAAAATTTAATCTCCCTTCTTCAAATCTCATGTTACATCAGGTCACATCTACCTTTAGCCTGATTGCCTATATCATAAAGGGCTTAATAATCAAGATTTCAGAATAGTTACCTCAAGATAACACATGCATACACTTGTTCAAAAAAAATTCTAGCAATTATAATGCTAGCTAGAAGTAAATACATGTATAACCCAACCAGTTTTTAGGTAATAGCATAAGACATATTAGAAACTTCTCCAACTCCCGCTCCTATTCCACATGATATGAGTTCATTTAATCTAGTTAGGAAAATCAAAGTTAGAATTATAATTAGATAGCTTGATAGTTGATCCCTACCTTATACACTTTCGAAAATAAGTGGCTATCCTGATAGAGTAAATACTACAATGGCAAGCTCTTTATAGACCGGGATTAGAAGATCCACTCTCCACCAATCTCCACAAAATAATGGGTTATCGAATCATTATATATAAGTAAGAAATTATGACATCACAGCTACCTGTAGAAAATCTCTAGTTAATTACCTTCTCTATTCACAGATGGAGTTTATCATTAATGTAACTAATACATACAAGACCCCCAAATCACAACGATACAAAAAAGCTAACAATTAAAGGGACAGTAAACACCAGAATGTCTGTTGTTTAAAAAGGTAGATAATCCCTTTATTATTACCCATTCCCCAATTTTGCATAACCAACACAGTTATAATATACTTTTTACCTCTGTGATTACCTTGTATCTATGCCTCTGCAAACTGCCCCCTTATTTCAGTTTTTTTGACAGACATGCATTTTTAGCCAATCGGTGCTTGCTCTTATTAGCTTCACGTGCCGGAGCTCAATTCTATATGAAACACATGAACTAACGCCCTCTAGAGGTGAAAAACTGTCAAAATGCTTTCCGATTAGAGGCAGTCTTCAAGGTCTAAGAAATTAGCACATGAACCTCCTAGATTTAGCTTTCAACTAACAATACCAAGGGAACAAAGCAAAATTGGTAATAAAAGTAAATGGGAAAGTTGTTTAAAATTACATGCCCTATTTAAATCATGAAAGATTTTTGTGACTTTACTGTCCCTTTAAGCCTGGAAGATCAGATTCTCTATTCTACTACTCGATATAGGGTCTCCCCTTATATATATCTGAGATGGATATATAACCACACATATCTACCACACATATCTGCCTTCATTGGAAAAAGTTGGTAAACTAACAATTCTAAGTTTTTTGGTATACAGAATCTTTTTAAATAAATTAATTTCAAGCATAGAGATGACAAATATATATATATATATATATATATATATATATATATATATATATATATATATATATAAATATCCATCCTAGAGATGACCCCATCTTCTGATGAACTTTAATATACAGATCTTATAACTACTATTTCATGCTTGAGAAAATATGTTGATCGCAGAAATTCCCAGACTTGAGCTAATTTAGTATTTCCTTTTGAAAGGAGATTCATATGTAAATAAATTGACAGACCTATCAATGAGTTCCACATGCTAAATAGGTTTTAATAACTACCATTTCCCAGCACAAGCACAAATAGAGACGGACATGTCAGACAATTCATCTAAATAAATACATGTCGGACAACTCATGAAACAAAGTCATTGGCTGAAAGGAGGATCACCCTCTACCAATAACAGTCTGGTAGCGACAGTACTTAAAGATACGTTTATTGACTCTCTAGTTAGCGATCATGAGTCTAATTAAGCCTAAAGAAGATCGCTAAGTGCAGAGTTTAAAGTACAAATTCAATAACTGGGCTAGTAAACTAATGTTATTACGAGGTGATCCCAGCCAATCACAATGTAGAATTGATACGCATGGTCTAGTAAACAAACCAGGCGATCAGCAGTACAAGGTGTGTTTACTTACCACGCGCCAACAACCAATCAAACACTAGCCAGCTTGAGCCCTCCAACCATTAAGATGAATGGGAATGGGCCGAATCCAAACCCGAATGCATGAGCGATATCTTTGACATCTAAATACACTGAGTATAGTCTAACATATTCAAAATAGATATACCCTCAATTTGATTTACACTTACGGAATACGAGGTTTTATAAGATCGAGTATCATAAGCAATAAGTCACTTCCGTTTTTCAATATCCGGTCTATCTGACGTTAGAATCAAACAATCTGCTTAGAAAAAGGGTATATATAGCTGCCAGCCACTAACAAAAACCAGTCTTGATAAAGGCCAAGTATTTGGTCGAAACGCGTTGACAAGCAGCTGGTAAGCACAATTCCAATCTTTTTAATTTAGTTTGGAAATTCTGCACTATTTGTTGTATATATTTTACAGGACTTCACATTAAAACTCAGGAAGGATAACAAAGAATACACTATGGTCTAAATAGGACTACTGGATTCTCACCACTAAGAAAGCATCTTCAATCTTGCACTGTCCCAGTATCACCATCGCCGGATCTCTCACCATCAGCAAACAAGTTTGTTTTAAACGTTTTTCAATATACTTTGTTAAACATTAATGGGATTTAATTTATGAGGATTGCGACATTGACTGCTACACACATTTGTTTTTTCTTTTTGGCACAGAACACTGCTTTCTAATTTGATTAGAGGACTATACCTCATCTGACATTTGACTTCACCTTTTTGAAGAATTTTCACAATTTAATAATTTTTTAATAATTTTTCATAAATATTTTTCAATTTTTTCACAACTTTAAACATTTTACACAAATTTATCATTTTTTCTCTTTTTTAATGCACGTTCATTTATCTGTGACGTCCATTCGTTGTTATTATTGTGATCATCAATATTGATACTATTGTGACCATTATTGTTGGGGTTCATTGCTAAACGCAATCCCCTATTGTCTTAACATATATTATTGTTCAGCAGCTGTTGAAATGTTCTTTTATGTTTTTTTATTATTTATCTTAATTAGTTTAGTATGGAAACTTGCACATTGATTGATTGAACATTGATTGTAACCAAAATATTTTATTAAATTAACCGTATACGTTTACAAAACATTTGAACTTACTATCAGCTCCTTCATCACATCACCAGGAACATAGATTTATAATACCTTGCCTTTCTGGTGCTTTGAACATACCACATACACCAGTTTTATAGTAAGGTTGGAATAATTTTATACACTATCAGGAGGTATGTCACCCAGGTCCTGAATTATCCACCTCTTCACTACCACTGCCCAGGCCTAATGTGCAATGCTACATCACATCATGTACCGGGGAAACAAAATCAGTAGACAGCAGCCAGAAGGGAATATTAAGCAATAGTATACACTTGTATACATAAATGACAATGGCCAACAAGAACATATTTTTTTTTACCCATTGAGGGCTAGATTATTAGTGAAGTGCTATTTAGCTTTTTGCACACATTGGGTTGCTCTTATATTATGAGTTGAAAAGTAAAAAGTCAGTGAACAAGCGAAAATCCGAAGCACGCAAAAATGTTGAACTTCGAATATCCCTACAATGTTAATGTATTCTCCCATAAACTTCAATGGAGTGTGAAAACTGCAAATAAAAAACTACCATCCATACTCACGTGCTAACCCAAACACGTTTATTCAAGTGCGCTAAACCCAACATGAAATATGAATATGTGAAATATTTACAATAAATACACAATTATACACTTTATTAAATATGAATATTGCATAAATATGGTTTCTCATGCTACTACTTGACTACAAAGGGCTCCAATGCACTTAAATATATGAATACATATGTAGTTATGTGTTTATATGTCTAAATATGTCTGTAAATACATACCTGTATATACATATAAAACATAATTTATGCTTACCTGATAAATGTATTTCTCTTGTGATGTATCGAGTCCACGGATTCATCCTTACTTGTGGGATATTCTCCTTCCCTACAGGAAGTGGCAAAGAGAGCACCCACAGCAGAGCTGTCTATATAGCTCCTCGCTTAGCTCCACCTCCCAGTCATTCGACCGAAGGCTAGGAAGAAAAAGGAGAAACTATAGGGTGCAGTGGTGACTGAAAGTTTTAAAATAAAAATATATATGCCTGTCTTAAAAAACAGGGCGGGCCGTGGACTCGATACATCACAAGAGAAATAAATTTATCAGGTAAGCATAAATTATGTTTTCTCTTGTAAGATGTATCGAGTCCACGGATTCATCCTTACTTGTGGGATACCAATACCAAAGCTTTAGGACACGGATGAAGGGAGGGACAAGACAGGGACCTTAAACTGAAGGCACCACTGCTTGTAGAGCCTTTCTCCCAAAAATAGCCCCCGAAGAAGCAAAAGTATCGAATTTGGAAAAAGTATGAAGCGAAGACCAAGTCGCCGCCTTACAAATCTGTTCAACAGAAGCCTCATTTTTAAAAGCCCATGTGGAAGCCACAGCTCTAGTAGAATGAGCAGTAATTCTTTCAGGAGGCTGCTGGCCAGCAGTCTCATAGGCCAAACGGATGATGCTTTTCAGCCAAAAGGAAAGAGAGGTAGCCGTAGCCCTTTGATCTCTCCGTTTACCAGAATAAACAACAAACAATGAAGATGGAAATCTTTAGTTGCTTGTAAGTAGAACTTTAAAGCACGAACCACATCAAGATTGTGTAACAGACGTTCCTTCTTTGATGAAGGATTAGGACACAAAGAAGGAACCACAATCTCTTGATTGATATTCTTATTAGAAACAACCTTAGGATGAAACCCAGGTTTGGTACGCAAAACCACCTAATCTGCATGGAAGGTAAGGGGAATCACATTGTAAAGCAGATAGCTCAGAAACTCTTTGAGCCGAAGAGATAGCTACTAAAAACAGAACTTTCCAAGATAGAAGCTCAATATCTATGGAATGCATAGGTTCAAAAGGAACCCCTTGAGGAACTTTAAGGACTAAGTTTAGGCTCCAAGGTGGAGCAACTGGCTTAAATACAGGCTTAATTCTGACCAAAGCCTGACTAAATGCTTGAATGTCTGGGACATCTGCCACACGTTTGTGTAGTAGAATAGACTAAGCAGATATTTGCCCTTTTAGGGAACTAGCTGATAATCCCTTCTCCAAACCTTCTTGGAGAAAAGACAATATTCTAGGAATCCTAATCTTACTCCACGAGTAACCTTTGGATTCACACCAATAAAGATATTTGCGCCAAATTTTATGATAGATCTTCCTGGTGACAGGCTTTCTAGCCTGAATCAGGGTATCAATGACCAACTCAGAGAAACCACGCTTTGATAGAATCAGGCGTTCAATCTCCAAGCAGTCAGACGCAGAGAAATTAGATTTGGATGTGTGAACGGACCTTGGATCAGAAGGTCCCGCCTCATTGGTAGAGTCCGCGGTGGAACCAAGGACATGTCCACTAGGTCTGCATAACAAGTCCTGCGTGGCCACGCAGGTGCTATCAGAATCACTGAAGCTCTCTCCTGCTTGATTCTGGCAACCAGACGTGGGAGGAGAGGAAACGGTGGAAATACATAGGCCAGATTGAAGGACCAAGGCACTGCTAGAGCATCTATCAGTACCGCCTTGGGATGCCCCATAGCTGAATCAGCTGGGCAAATACCTCCGGATGGAGTTCCCACTCCCCCGGATGAAAAGTCTGACGACTTAGGAAATCCGCCTCCCAGTTCTCTACTCATGGGGTGTGGATTGCTGAGAGATGGCAAAAGTGATCCTCTGCCCATCTGATTATTTTGGTTACCTCCATCATCGCTAGAGAACTCCTTGTTCCTCCTTGATGATTGATATAAGCTACAGTCGTGATGTTGTCCGACTGAAACCTGATGAATTTGGCCGCAGCAAGCTGAGGCCACGCCTGAAGTGCATTTAATATCGCTCTCAGTTCTAGAATGTTTATCGGAAGAAGAGATTCCTCCTGAGACCATAATCCCTGTGCTTTCAGGGAGTTCCAGACTGCACCCCAGCCTAGCAGGCTGGCATCTGTCATTACAATGAGCCACTCTGGCCTGCGGAAGTACATTCCCTGAGACAGGTGGTCCTGAGACAACCACCAGAGAAGAGAATCTCTGGTCTCCTGGTCCAGATGCAGTTGAGGAGATAAATCTGCATAATCCCCATTCCACTGTTTGAGCATGCATAGTTGCAGTGGTCTGAGGTGTAGGCGGGCAAAATGAACTATGTCCATTGCCGCTACCATGAGTCCGATTACCTCCATACACTGAGCCACTGATGGCAGAGGAATGAAATGAAGAGCTCGGCAAGTGGTTAAGAGTTTTGATTTTCTGACCTCCATCAGAAATATTTTCATTTCTACCGAATCTATCCGAGTCCCTAGAAAGGAAACTCTTGTAAGAGGGAAGAGAGAGCTCTTTTTTATGTTCACCTTCCACCCGTGAGATCTCAGAAAAGCCAACATGATGTCCGTGTGAGACTTGGCTAGCTGGAAAGTCGACGCCTGAATTAAGATGTCGTCTAGATAAGGCACCACTGCTTTGCCCCGTGGTCGTAGAACCGCCAGAAGGGACCCTAGCACCTTTGTGAAAATTCTGGGAGCCGTGGCCAACCCGAAGGGAAGGGCCACAAACTGGTAATGCCTGTTTAGAAAGGCGAATCTGAGAAATTGATGATGATTTCTGTGAATAGGGATGTGTAGATACGCATCCTTTAAGTCCACGGTAGTCATATATTGACCCTCCTGGATCAGAGGTAGAATAGTCCGAATAGTCTCCATCTTGAATGATGGAACTTTGAGGAACATGTTTAGAATTTTGAGATCCAAGATTGGTCTGAAAGTTCCCTCTTTTTTGGGAACCACAAACAGGTTTGAGTAAAACCCTAGCCCCTGTTCCTCTTTTGGGACTGGGCAGATCACCCCCATGGTATGTAGCTCTTCTACACAGCGTAAGAACGCCTCTCTCTTTGTCTGGTTTACAGACAATCGAGAAATGTGAAATCTCCCCCTTGGAAGGGAGTCTTTGAATTCCAGAAGATATCCCTGGGACAGGGATCGTGAACATCTCTTGCCCAAGCCTGAGCGAAGAGAGAGAGTCTGCCCCCTACTAGATCCGGTCCCGGATCGGGGGCTACCCTTTCATGCTGTCTTAGAGGCAGCTGCAGGTTTCTTGGCCTGTTTACCCTTGTTCCAAGCCTGGTTAGGTCTCCATACTGACTTGGATTGGGCAAAATTACCCTCTTGCTTTGCAGCAGAGGAAGCTGAAGCGGGACCACTCTTAAAGTCCCGAATGGAACGAAAATTATTTTGTTTGGTCCTCATCTTATTTGATCTATCCTGAGGTAGGGCATGACCTTTCCCTCCAGTGATGTCTGGAATAATCTCTTTCAGTTCAGGCCCGAATAGGGTCTTTCCTTTGAAAGGGATGTTCAAAAGTTTAGATTTAGATGACACATCAGCAGACCAGGACTTAAGCCATAATGCCCTGCGTGCTAAAATGGCAAAACCTGAATTCTTTGCCGCTAATTTAGCCAGTTGAAATGCGGCATCTGTAATAAAAGAATTAGCCAACTTAAGGGCCTTAATTCTGTCCATAATCACCTCTAATGGAGTCTCCATCTGAAGAGCCTCTTCTAGAGCCTCAAACCAGAAAGCAGCTGCAGGAGTTACAGGAACAATGCACCCAATAGGTTGGAGAGAAAAACCCTGATGAACAAAAATTTTCTTCAGGAGACCCTCTAATTTTTTATCCATAGGATCTTTGAAAGCACAACTGTCTTCAATAGGTATAGTTGTACACTTAGAGTAGAAATAGCTCCCTCCACTTTAGGAACTGTCTGCCACGAGTCCCGCATGGTGTCAGATATGGGAAACATTTTCTTAAAAACAGGAGGGGGAGTGAACGGAATACCTGGTCTATCCCACTCCTTAGTAATAATATTCACAATCCTCTTAGGGACTGGAAAAACATCAGTGTAAACAGGAACATCTAAGTATTTATCCATTTTACACAATTTCTCTGGAACCACTATAGGGTCACAATCATCTAGAGTCGCTAATACCTCCCTGAGCAATAAGCGGAGGTGTTCAAGCTTAAATTTAAAGCCTGTCATATCAGAATCTGTCTGAGGAAGCGTCTTTCCTGAATCAGAAATTTCTCCCTCAGATAACAAATCCCTCACCCCTACTTCAGAGCATTGTGAGGGCATATCAGATACGGCTACTAAAGCGTCAGACGGCTCAGCATTTTTCCTAAACCCAGAGCTGTCCCGCTTTCCTTGTAAACCAGGCAGTTTAGATAAAACCTCTGTGAGGGTTATATTCATAACTGTGGCCATGTCTTGTAAAGTAAAAGAATTTGATGCACTAGAGATACTTGGCGTCACTTGTGCGGGCGTTACTGGTTGTGACACTTGGGGAGAGCAAGATGGCGAACCCTCATTTACTTCTGGCTGAGAATCATCTATTGCTCTATTTTTAAGTGTTAATATATGTTCTTTATAGTTTATAGACATATCAGTACAATTGGGACACATTCTAAGAGGGGGTTCCACAATGGCTTCCAAACATATTGAACAAGGATTTTCCTTGGTGTCAGACATGTTAAACAGGCTAGTAATGTAACAAGCAAGCTTGGAAAACACTGTAATCAAAGTAAATAACACTTAGAATTAAAACAGTACTGTGCCTTTAAGAGAAAAAAAGCTGCACAAATTCTGCAAAACAGTGTAAAAAAGCAGTAAACTTAACGAAATTTTTACAGTAGCATCATAAAGCCTTAGTAACTTTGCACAGCTATGCAAATTAACAATTAACCCCTTAATGGCAAAACCGGATTGAAAAAACGTCAAAACCGGTAAAAAGGACTTTCAGCACCTTGCCACAGCTCTGCTGTGGCTCCTACCTGCCCTTCAGAACGATTTGTGGGGGGAAAAAACTTATTTTACAGCCCTCAAACACAGCAGGAACCTCTGGAGAAGCAGTTAGATGTCTCTGAGGAAAAGAAACTGCGCAACTGAGGCGCGAAAATAGGCCCCTCCCACCTCACTCGATGTTTTGAGGCCTATTAGAAAAACACCAGAGTGTCTCTTAAAGGGACACTGAACCCAATTTTTTTCTTTTGTAATTCAGAAAGAGCATGCAATTTTAAGCAACTTTCTAATTTACTCATATTATCAATTTTTCTTCGTTCTCTTGCTATCATTATTTGAAAAAGAAGGCATTTAAGCTTTTTTTTGGTTTCAGTACTCTGGACAGCACTTTTTTATTGGTGGATGAATTTATCCACTAATCAGCAAGGACAACCCAGGTTGTTCACAAAAATGGGCCAGCATCTAAACTTACATTCTTGCATTTCAAATAAAGATACCAAGAGAATAAAGAAAATTTGATAATAGGAGTAAATTAGAAAGTTGCTTAAAATTTCATGCTCAATCTGAATCACGAAAGAAAATTTTTGTGTACAGTGTCCCTTTAATTAACCATGTGGGTTAAAAAAACCAAAAACAAGCCACAATTACCCTTTTAGTCCCTTCAAAAAAACGTTATAATTGCATCATTTACTGAATAAACAAAAACGTTTTTTCCTATCAGTGTCACCAGTAACTAATGATCCCTTCATGCAAGCTGAAAATCCTATCCAAGTGTCTGAATACAGCTTACCCTTCCCTCATGGGAATATTGCCAGCCTTTTCTAGAATTAACAGTCTGTCTAGAAAAATATAGACTGAACATACCTCATATGCAGCTTAGCATGCAAACCGATCCCCCAACTGAAGTTTTAATGTACTCTTCAGCCCTTGTGAGAACAGCAGTGGATCTTAGTTACAAAATGCTAAGATCATCATCCTCCTTGCAGAAATCTTCATCCCTTTTCTGCCAGAGAGTAAATAGTACAAACCGGTACCATCCACAAGGATCTATCCTGTCTCCCATGCTATTCGCAATTTACTTACTACCACTGAGGGACATCATTAACCGACATGGCCTAAGGTATCATTGTTACGCTGATGACACACAACTTTACTTCTCCTTTACTCCAGATACTACAGACCCAGCATGCCGCATAAACAGTTGCTTAACAGACCTCATAGAATGGATGAATGCTAACTGTCTCAAAGTGAACCCGGACAAAACAGAGTTAATCTTGGTGAGGGGACCCCGGGCATCAAAAATATCCCACGATCACCCAACTGGCCTGGAGCTTGGAGGCTCTGAACTCGTTAGTTCAGCAAAGGTACGAAACCTTGGAGTGCTGATTGATGCTGGACTATCTTTTAAACAGCAGATTTCCTCCGTAATAAAATCTGCCTACTTTAATCTGAAAAACATAGCCAGGATACAACACTTAATTCCACCGGATGATATGCCAACATTAATCCATGCATTTGTATCCTCTAGGCTAGATTACTGCAATGCACTTTACTTGGGCCTCCCAAAAAAAGAACTCCATCGCCTTCAGACAGTACAAATGCAGCAGCAAGACTATTGACCAATCAAACTCGTTCCTGCCACATAACACATTTTCTCCACTCCCTGCATTGGCTTCCAATTAAATGGCGAACATATTTTAAAATTGGCCTGCTGACCTTCAAAGCCTTAAACAACCAAGGCCCACAGTACCTGAAAGAGCTCCTGACACCCTACATCCCATCCCGTTCACTTAGGTCAGCCAACACATCCCTCCTCTCAGTGCCAAGAATAAGGACAAACTCAAGCTCCAGAGCATTCTGCCATGCTGCCCCTACTTTCTGTAACTCTTTACCGTGTGCAAATCAGAGAGGCACCGTCCTTACAGACTTTTAAAAAAAAGCTAAAGACCCACCTCTTCCATCAGGCAACTGACCTTCAGAAACTCCTAACTTTTATGTCTTATGTTGGTACAGTATATTTGTAAAGTGCTTTGAGTCTCACAGGGAGAAAAGCGCTATATAAATCGCAAATTATTATTATATTATTATTATTATTAAAATAACAAACTTTTGCTTGAGAAATAAAAAACTAAAATTTTTGTCACCACATTCGCTCTGCCCTTCCTAGTACTTAGAGTAGGCAAAGAGAATGACTGGGGGGTGGAGCTAAGGGAGGAGCTATATAGACAGCTCTGCTGTGGGTGGTCTCTTTGCCACTTCCTGTAGGGAAGGAGAATATCCCACAAGTAAGGATGAATCCGTGGACTCAATACATCTTACAAGAGAAATACATATGTATACACACACAAATATATATATATATATATATATATATAATATATATAATATATATATATATGTATACATACACACACATATACATATTTAGACATATATATGTATGTATCTCTATGTTAAAGCCCTTTGCCCGAGACCTCATATCTTTGAGACCTTATAACTTTTTAATGCAATTTTAAAAGTATAGAGATTTTTTTATCAGATAGTGTTATGAGTGTAAATGTACTTTTAAATGTATTTTTGATGTTTTTGTGAAGCTTTTTTAAGTTAACCAGAGATCTGAAGTTGCGCAAACCTGACACGTGTTAACTTTTATTGTGCTCAAGTGAACGCGTTTACTTTTAACCTGTAATACTACTTCCGACGTGCAAAAAGCTAAAATAATGCAACACTGCTTCCTCCTTTCTTCTTTGTTATAAACAGAATATCCAGCCATATGACGTTGATATTCTCTTATATCGGGGCTCTAGTGTGTTTCTATACAGGTTCCGAGTTCCCCCTGCAGGGGCCTAGTTACACCAAAGACACCTTGTACCCTTCTTTTTTTTTGTCTTTCTTGATTATTACTCCGTCATCTGGGTTATTTAAATGTAGGATGGGTATGCATCTGTTGCCAACGCTGTGAAAAGGGTTTTATTTTTATTTTTTTAGGATTTGAAGCAATGAGAGGAGAGCTGTGTGAATTAGAACAATGTGAAGTAAATGTTACATATTAATACTTTTTTTCCAGTGATTTTATTTCTAACAAATTTAAAACTTTTCTTCAGTTTGCTGGCCAACTTTATCATGTGACAGCCATCAGCCAATCACAGACTCATATGTATACAGTGTCAAGTCTTGCACATGCTCAGTAGTAGCTGGTGCCTCAGAAAGTGTGCATATAAAAATATTGTACACAATTTTAGAATGAAAGTAATTTGAAAAGTTGCTTACATTTTCATGCTCTTACCGAATCATGAAAGTTTAATTTTGACTTTTGTGTCCATTTTTTACAGTACAAATATATATGTTGGGGCCTACCATAAACCACCTATTAAAACAATGCCTTTCAGAACATTTCAGCAGAAGTTAAAGAAGATTGGTGATTCCTTCCCCTACCGCTTTTGCACAGTATGGTAGACATGCCATTTTATTATGTCTTGCTAAGATACAGCTTCAGACAACTATGAGGTCAACATGCTTTGATTCTTTGAAGGGCTTTATTTACCCCGGTTGATCCTACATCTCCATTGGAATACTAAACTGGTTACTGCCTTTAACACAAGATGCCTCTAAACAGTATTTCAGTGATGGTGTTGTCAACTCTTTAACCAACTGATACAAGAAGTATCCTCAACAGTGATCTGTATGGAACAAACTGTCTATCAAATAATGTTACTATTTCCCTCCCCCTTTAAAAATCCTTAGACAGCATGTCAGATATTTTTTTATTTTCTTTTAGTTTTGAATCAGCTTTATTTTGACATTTTGAAACAATACATAGAGGTGGGAGACGCAGCTCCCTGTTTGAAACAATAGAATAATGCATATGGTTAACAAAGCTAATTCGGTATGAATTAAATAACGTTAGACCAAGCAAGGAAAATAGGAACTTAAAGGGGCATGCCACCCACATTTTTTCTTTTATGATTTAGAAAGAGAATGCAATTTTAAACATCTTTCTAATTTACTTATATTATCTAATTTGTTTTATTCTCTTGATATTCTTTGATGAAAAGCAAATCTAGATATGCTCACTAGCTGCTGATTGGTTGCTGCACATAGAAGCATTGTGTGATTGGCTCACCATGTGCATTGCTTTTTCTTCAACTAAGGATATTTAAAAAATGAAGCAAAATAAATAATGGAAGTAAATTGTAATGTTGTTTAAATTTCTATTCTCTATCTGAATCATGAAAGAAAGATTTTGGGTTTAGTGGCCCTTTAAGCATCAAGACCATATAAATTACACATTGCAGATTGGACTCCTATGTCATTCTCATAGTTAATTGACTAGTCTCTAAAGAACTGGAAGTGTGAAACAGTTGGGAGTGATACTGGTGAAATAGTGTTAATCAAAGAGTTTTCCCTTGCGGGCAATAAAGTTTGTTAGATTTATCTGTTTTTGAGGTAGGTTTCCCATGTTGATACGATTTATGTGTACTGGTCCATTCTATTCTGTTTTAGGTAGTAAAGTTAATCTAATCGCAAGGACATTTTCTGGGGGGGGGGGGTCTTTAGTTTTTCAATTTTTGGCTAGTAGGAATTGCTTATGGACATTAGGAAAAACAAAATTTATGCTTACCTGATAAATTGATTTCTCTTGTGGTGTATCCAGTCCACGGATCATCCATTACTTGTGGGATATTCTAATTCCCAACAGGAAGCTGCAAGGGGATCACCCACAGCAGAGCTGTCTATATAGCTCCTCCTCTAACTTCCACTACCAGTCATTCGACCGAAGACAAGCAA
This sequence comes from Bombina bombina, assembly GCF_027579735.1. NCBI lineage: Eukaryota > Metazoa > Chordata > Amphibia > Anura > Bombinatoridae > Bombina > Bombina bombina. Next base: position 204,361,580 of record NC_069508.1, read on the forward strand.
GAGAAAGGAGAAACCATAGGGTGCAGTGGTGACTGTAGTTTAAAAATAAAACACACCTGCCTTAAAATGACAGGGCAGGCCGTGGACTGGATACACCACAAGAGAAATAAATTTATCAGGTAAGCATAAATTATGTTTTCTCTTGTAAGGTGTATCCAGTCCACGGATCATCCATTACTTGTGGGATACCAATACCAAAGCTATAGGACACGGATGAAGGGAGGGACAAGGCAGGTGCTTAAACGGAAGGCACCACTGCCTGCAAAACCTCTCTCCCAAAAATAGCCTCCGAAGAAGCAAAAGTATCAAATTTATAGAATTTTGAAAAAGTATGAAGCGAAGACCAAGTCTGTTCAACAGAAGCCTCATTCTTAAAAGCCCATGTGGAAGCAACCGCTCTAGTAGAATGAGCTGTAATCCTTTCAGGAGGCTGCTGACCAGCAGTCTCATAAGCTAAGCATATTATACTCCTTAGCCAAAAAGAAAGAGAAGTTGCCGAAGCCTTTTGGCCTCTCCTCTGTCCAGAGTAGACAACAAACAATGCAGATGTTTGACAAAAATCTTTAGTAGCTTGTAAATAAAACTTTAAAGCACGAACCACGTCAAGATTGTGTAAAAGACGTTCCTTCTTTGAAGAAGGATTAGGACACAGTGACGGTACAACAATCTCCTGATTGATATTTTTATTAGATACCACCTTAGGTTGAAAACCAGGTTTGGTACTTACACTACCTTATCGGAATGAAAAATGAGATAAGGAGAATCACATTGTAAAGCAGATAACTCCGAAACTCTTCGAGCCGAGGAGATAGCTACTAAAAACAAAACTTTCCAAGATAAGAGCTTAATATCTATGGAATGCAAAGGTTCAAACGGAACCCCTTGAAGAACCTTAAGAACTAAATTTAAACTCCAAGGCGGAGCAACAGGTTTAAACACAGGCATAATTCTGACTAAAGCCTGACAAAACGCCTGCACGTCTGGAACCTCAGTCAGACGTTTGTGCAAAAGAATAGACAGAGCAGAAATCTGTCCCTTTAAGGAACTTGCTGATAAACCCTTCTCCAATCCATCTTGGAGAAAAGATAATATCCTAGGAATCCTGACCTTACTCAATGAGTAACCCTTGGATTCCCATCAATGAAGATATTTACACCATATCTTATGATAGATTTTCCTGGTGACAGGCTTTTGCACCTGTATTAAGGTATCAATGACCGACTCGGAGAAACCACGCTTTGATAAAATCAAGCGTTCGAATCTCCAAGCAGTCAGCCGCAGAAAAATTAGATTTGGATGGTTGAAAGGACCCTGAAATAGAAGGTCCTGCCTCAGAGGCAGAGTCCATGGTGGAAAGGATGACATGTCCACCAGATCTGCATACCAAGTCCTGCATGGCCACGCAGGTGCTATCAAAATCACTGATGCTCTCTCCTGCTTGACCTTGGCAATCAGACGAGGGAGCAGAGGAAACGGTGGAAACACATAAGCCAGGTTGAAGGACTAAGGCGCTGCTAGAGCATCTATCAGCGCTGCCTTGGGATCCCTGGACCTGGATCCGTAACAAGGAAGCTTGGCGTTCTGGCGAGACGCCATGAGATCCAGTTCTGGTTTGCCCCAACGTTGAATCAACTGTGCAAACACCTCCGGATGGAGCTCCCACTCCCCCGGATGAAAAGTCTGTTGACTTAGAAAATCCGCCTCCCAGTTCTCTACTCCTGGGATATGGATAGCTGATAGGTGGCAAGAGTGAATCTCTGCCCAACAAATTATCTTTGAAACCTCCAACATCGTTAGGGAACTCCTTGTTCCCCCTTGATGGTTGATGAAAGCTACAGTAGTGATGTTGTCCGACTGAAATCTGATGAACCTCACAGCCGCTAGCTGAGGCCAAGCCTGAAGAGCATTGAATATCGCTCTTAGTTCCAGAATGTTTATCGGAAGGAGAGCCTCCTCCTGAGTCCATGACCCCTGAGCCTTCAGAGAATTCCAGACTGCCCCCCAGCCCAGAAGGCTGGCATCTGTTGTTACTATTGTCCAATCTGGCCTGCGGAAGGTCATACCTTTAGACAGATGGACTCGAGATAGCCACCAGAGAAGAGAATCCCTGGTCTCTTGATCCAGATTTAGTAGAGGGGACAAATCTGTGTAATCCCCATTCCACTGACTGAGCATGCAGAGTTGCAGCGGTCTGAGATGTAGGTGGGCAAATGGCACTATGTCCATTGCCGCTACCATTAAGCCGATTACTTCCATACACTGAGCCACCGAAGGGCGAGAAGTAGAATAAAGAACACGGCAGGAATTTAGAAGTTTTGACAACCTGGCCTCTGTCAGGTAAATCCTCATTTCTACAGAATCTATCAGAGTTCCCAGGAAGGAAACTCTTGTGAGAGGGGATAGAGAACTCTTCTTTTCGTTCACTTTCCACCCATGAGACCTCAGGAATGCCAGAACAATGTCCGTATGGGACTTGGCAATTTGGAAATTCAACGCCTGTATCAGAATGTCGTCTAAGTAAGGGGCTACTGCTATGCCCTGCGGCCTTAGGACCGCCAGAAGTGACCCCAGAACCTTTGTAAAGATTCTTGGTGCCGTAGCTAACCCAAAGGGAAGAGCCACAAACTGGTAATGCCTGTCTAGGAAGGCGAACCTGAGAAACCGATGATGATCTTTGTGTATCGGAATGTGAAGATAAGCATCCTTTAAGTCCACGGTAGTCATGTATTGACCCTCCTGGATCATAGGTAGGATGGTTTGAATAGTCTCCATCTTGAAAGATGGGACCCTGAGAAATTTGTTTAGGATCTTGAGATCTAAGATTGGTCTGAAGGTTCCCTCTTTCTTGGGAACCACAAATAGATTTGAATAGAATCCTTGCCCCTGTTCCTCCTTTGGAACTGGGTGGATCACTCCCATAACTAGGAGGTCTTGAACACAATTTAAGAATGCCTCTCTCTTTATCTGGTCTGCAGATAATTGTGAAAGGTGAAATCTTCCTTTTGGGGAAGAAGCTTTGAAGTCCAGAAGATATCCCTGGGACACAATTTCCAACGCCCAGGGATCCTGGACGTCTCTTGCCCAAGCCTGGGCGAAGAGACAAAGTCTGCCCCCTACTAGATCTGTTACCGGATCGGGGGCCAATCTTTCATGCTGTCTTAGAGGCAGCAGCAGGCTTCTTGGCCTGTTTACCTTTGTTCCAAGCCTGGTTAGGTCTCCAGACCGGCTTGGACTGGGCAAAATTTCCCTCTTGTTTTGTATTAGAGGAAGATGATGCCGCGCTCGTCTTAAAGTTTCGAAAGGCACGAAAATTTGTTTGTTTGGTCCGTAATTTGTTAGACCTATCCTGAGGAAGGGTATGACCTTTTCCTCCAGTAATATCAGAAATGATCTCCTTCAGTCCAGGCCCGAATAGGGTCTGCCCCTTGAAGGGAATATTGAGAAGCTTAGACTTTGAAGTAACGTCAGCTGACCAGGATTTAAGCCATAGCGCCCTACGCGCCTGAATAGCAAAACCTGAGTTCTTAGCCGTTAGTTTAGTTAAATGAACAACGGCGTCAGAAACAAATGAATTGGCTAGCTTAAGCGCTTTAAGCTTGTCAAGTATATCATTCAATCGAGTTTCTACCTGTAAGGCCTCTTCCAGAGACTCAAACCATAAGGCCACAGCAGCAGTGACTGGGGCAATGCATGCAAGAGGCTGGAGAATAAAACCTTGTTGAATAAACATTTTCTTAAGGTAACCCTCTAACTTTTATCCATTGGATCTAGTTGTACGCTTAGCTAGGGTAGAAACTGCTCCCTCCACCTTAGGGACTGTTTGCCATAAGTCCCGTGTAGCGGCATCTATTGGAAACATTTTCTTAAAAATAGGAGGGGGAGAGAACGGTACACCTGGTCTATCCCATTCCTTAGTAATAATTTCTGAAAACCTTTTAGGTATTGGAAAAACATCAGTGTAAACAGGCACTGCATAGTATTTATCCAATCTACACAATTTCTCTGGCACTATAATGGTGTCACAGTCATCCAGAGTAGCTAAAACCTCCCTGAGCAACACACAGAGGTGTTCAAGCTTAAATTTAAATGTTGACATATCAGAATCAGGTTGAAGCATCTTCCCTGAGTCAGAAAAATCACCCACAGAAAGAAGCTCTCCTGCCTCAGCTTTTGCATATTGTGAGGGGATATCAGACATAGCTAGTAAAGCGTCAGAGTGTTCGGTATTTTTTCTAGCCCCAGAGCTGTCTCGCTTTCCTTGTAACCCTGGTAGTTTGGACAATACAGCTGTAAGGGTATGATCCATAACTGCCGCCATGTCTTGTAAAGTAAACGCCATGGGCGCGCAAGATGTACTTGGCGCCTCTTGAGCGGGAGTCAAAGGTTCTGACACGTGGGGTGAGTTAGTCGGCATAACTTCCCCCTTGTCAGTTTCCTCTGGTGATAAATCTTTTAAAGACAGAATATGATCTTTATAACTTAAAGTAAAATTAGTACATTTGGTACACATTCTAAGAGGGGGTTCCACAATGGCTTCTAAACATAATGAACAAGGAGTTTCCTCTATGTCAGACATGTTTAAACAGACTAGCAATGAGACCAGCAAGCTTGGAAAACACTTTGATAAATGTAAACAAGAAAAAAATAAAAACGGTAATGTGCCTTTAAGAGGAACAAATTTTGTCAGAAATTGAAAAACAGTGATAAAAAGCAGTAAATCTTACGAAATTTTTACAGTGTCTATTAATAGACTAACAGAGCATTGCACCCACTTGCAAATGGATGATTAACCCCTTAGTTTCAAAACCGGATCAAAAAAACGATATAAACGTTTTTCAACAGTCACAACAAACTGCCACAGCTCTGCTGTGGCCCTACCTGCCCATATAACGACTTTGAAAGGCACAAAACCCCTTTAGAGAGGTCCTAAGTGTTCAGGGGACTCCTTCAGGGAAACTGGTTGTCTCAAGCTGTAAAATCTAATGCGCATTTAGGCGCGAAAATAGGCCCCTCCCAACCTGTATTCACAGTGAGAGGGCCTAACAAAACTATCCCTAGGCAAAATCTAGCCAGCCATGTGGAAAAAACTGGGCCCCAATAAAGTTTTATCACCAATATGTATAAAAAAATGTTTAAACACTTCCAGCAAACGTTTTATTTTTCAGTACTGTGAGAAAGTAATAAGAATATTACCTTTTACAGCAAGCATGATACTAGTCGTTATTAAATCACTGTAATCAGGCTTACCTTAAATAAATCCGGTATTAACAGCATTTTCTAGCATATTCATTTCTCTAGAAAATTTTAAACTGCACATACCTCGTAGCAGGAGACCCTGCACGCCATTCCCCCAGCTGAAGTTACCTCTCTCTTCAGTTATGTGTGAGAACAGCAATGGATCTTAGTTACAACCTGCTAAGATCATCAAAGACCACAGGCAGACTCTTCTTCTACTTTCTGCCTGAGGCTAAAATAGTACAACTCCGGTACCATTTGAAAATAAACTTTTTATTGAAGATAAACTAAATAAAAACACCACATCTCTCTAGCTACTTCCTTTCTTGTCGAGAGCTGCAAGAGAATGACTGGGAGTGGCAGTTAGAGGAGGAGCTATATAGACAGCTCTGCTGTGGGTGATCCTCTTGCAGCTTCCTGTTGGGAAGGAGAATATCCCACAAGTAATGGATGATTCGTGGACTGGATACACCTTACAAGAGAAAATAATTTAAGGAATGGTTTGTATTTAATTTTGGGGGGTTTATTTAGAAGCCATATCATAGGGTCTAGTTGAAATTGGATGTCAAGGATATGTTCTATTTCAGATATTACAGATCTCCATAGGTTTTGAATTGATGTACATCACCACCACATGTAAGCCATGACACTATTTACATGGCCACCACACCAACATGTGGTTTTAGCTTTATGGAATAGGCAACATATTTTTTGGAGGGTGTAGTAACATCGATATAAGATTTTGAGATTAACTTCCAAAGAAGCAGAGGATATAGAGATTTGAGGGTGGAATTAACTATCTGTGATCGTGCTTGCAATAGAATAATAATTCCAAGGTCTCTTTCGCAACTGATACATTAAGAAGTTTAAAAGATGAAAACAAGTGTTAAATTCTGATATTAAAATGTACAGTGAAGTCTCAGGGTTTGTTAGAATGTGATCCATGAATAAGGAGATAGTATAATCTTGGTCACCTACAGTAATGCCCTTACTATCGGAGTGTTTTCTGATTCTTTCAGCTATTCTTTCAATTACGCATGCAAATAATAAGGGAGATAAAGAGCATCCTTGTCGGGTTCCGTTTGTTATCTTAAATGAGTCAGATAGGATACCATTTATCATTATTTTTGAAGATGGTTGGGTATATAACAAAAGTATGCAATGTATCACGCCTTGGCAAAATCCCATGTTCCTTTTGTGAAGGATTAGGACAAAAAGAAGGAACAACAAATTCCTGATTAATACAGTATTGCGATCTGACACTACCTTAGGGAGAAACCCCAGCTTAGTACGTAGGACCGCCTTATCAGCATGAAAAATAAGGTAAGGGGAATTACACTGCAAAGCCGAAAGTTCGGAGACTCTGCAAACAGAAGAAATAAACCAAATATAAAATACAGAAAAGCAATATGCACAGTAATAACCAATGTGTGTACAATATGATTGTCCTTATCTGAGTCCTTGATTGGAATTCCTGTGTGTTATATACCAGTCCCAAATACAATCTTCTGTACTGATAGACCTATGTTGCAGCAATGGGTGGATGATAATAGTAGTAGTCACAGCAGCTCTTCTAAAAAACGGAAAGTCCAAGATATCTGTGAATAAAAATCACAAAAGAAGACGCCTCCTAGTGTAATACTGCATAGGCAATCAGTGATATCAATGACAAGGAGTGAAAGTATACTCACAAGTTGAGCAGCACCAGTGTGTTAAGTGGCGCAGGCTGAGATCTTAACAGTTTCCCAGCAAACTGATCATCAAAAAGATGTCGTGCCTGATGAAACAGCTTGGTTGAAGCCGAGAAAAGCGTTGCAATCTGTTGCACTTATTATTTTAAGCATTTATCATTTTAATCACTTTGGGTAATGTACATACCCATTGGTTATATTATTGTTTTTAATAAAAAATTATGCTTAATAACATGGAAGCCTCAGCTTTATTGGATCACTCCCTGGCACACTTGGGCCACAACATCCTTTTGAGGATCAGTTTGCTGGGAAACTTAAGATCTCAGCCTGCGCCACTTAGCACACTGGTGCTGCTCCACTTGTGAGTATATTTTCACTCCTGGTCATTGATATCGCCGATTGCCTATGCAGTATTACACTAGGAGGCGCCTTCTTTTGTGATTTTTATTCACAGATATCTTAATTTTCTTATTCGCAGATCACACAGAATCAGTTGCAGAACTTCATAAATATTGTTATTTGGGGAAGGAATTTAATTTTAAAACATTGGAAATCTGACAAGGCACCTTCCTTTGAATCCTTTAAAAAGGCGGTTAAGAGACAATACCTGATTGAGCAACATGATATTTGGTTTAAACTGGAACACAATGTTTGGAAAATGTTGGATCCGAAATTTAGGATACTATGAGCAAGAAATTTTGATTAAGAAATTTGAGACAACACAATACATGATGGAATGTAAGCTAAGGGGAGAATGGAAATTGTGAGAAAAACAAGAGGGCGACCCCTAGTGCAAATCAATTGAGGACATGAAATGGATATCTGCTTGTGCTGACAAAGGGATACTCACAGATGGTATTGCACACTGTAGTGCAAATGGAGCGTACTAGGTATATTATAGTGACCTAGTGCACATAAAGACCCAGGCAGTGTTACTGCAGTTGAAGATCAACTCCGGATGCAAATGTTGGACGTCAGGATAATAGAAGAAGACTCCAGTATTGATGTATATAAAAAAGTATTTAATAAAATGGATTAAAGATACACAGATATATAAATACACCTGTTTTACAATGCTACGCGTTTCTAAGCGCTCACCGCGCTTTTTCCTCAGGCAAATGATACTGGATACAATGGAGTCTCCTACATATATACCTATGCAAACTTAATGTTGATCAGCTGAATCTCGTTTACACAGGTGCTGCATTAATTAGCCACATTGGTTCGCTGACAGAACGTTACAAAAAAATACAATACAATATGCATTAAAAGTAATCCCAAGTGTAGTATGATAAATGAATTGCTATAGTCATATAAAAACTAAAATAAGGTACATCACGAAAAATAGGCATTCTGAGCTGTCTCAGTCGTATAAAAATAATGCTAATATGAAAAAAATTCCTAATATTATTAAAAAATATATATATCTGTTCGAAGGAGTGATCCATACGAACTTAGCCCCACCCTCAACATTTTACCCACATGGAGAGAATCTAGCTTATCTAGATATATTCCAAAATTTGGTGTTAGAGGATTTTGAGAAACTTCCTTCACACAATAATAAATATAACAACATATGGCCAAACGAACAAAGGGCTTTACGCAACCTTACAAAAGACAACACGATTATAATCCGCCAGGCAGACAAAGGCGGTGGTCTAGTAATACAAAATTATGAAGACTACATATGTGAGGCTAAGAGGATCTTGTTTGATAAAGATTATTATAAACAACTCTCTCTAGATCCTACAGATTCATTTACTAAAGAACTCAAAAAATTAATTACTTATGGTCATGAGCATGGGATCTTGACAAATAAAGAAAGAAAATTTCTAATACCCACTAATCCTAATACTCCATATTACTACCACTTACCAAAAATTCATAAACAGATTCAGAACCCCCCCGGTAGACCAATCATTGCAGGAATGAATAGTCTTACTGATAACCTTTCATTATACATTGATTTTTACCTTCAAAGATACGTAATTCAATTAAGGTCCTATATCAAAGATACCACCGATCTGCTGCTCAAATTATCTAAGGTTAAGAAAGAACAACATTTATTTTGGGTATCTTGTGACGTAAGCTCACTCTATTCTAACATAAAAGACGATATAGGCATTGACTCTGTAGACAGTTTTCTTAGTGATGATCCATACATGTCTGATATACAGAAAAATTATTTGCTTAAACTCATATACTTCATATTAACTCACAATTATTTTAAGTTTCTAGACAACTTCCATCTTCAAACCAAGGGAACGGCCATGGGGACCAGATTTGCTCCCAGTTTTGCAAATTTATTTATGGGCACGTTTGAGTCCAAGTACATCTATAATGCAAGATGGGAGCAAAATCTGGTCTTCTATGGCCGTTATATAGACGATTTGTTATTTGTTTGGAGGGGAACACCCCAGTCCCTCACCTCTTTCCAAAATGAACTCAATAATAACACCATGGGAATCCAATTCACTGGGAACATCCAAAAAGATAGGATTGATTTTCTGGATGTTACCCTTATGTGGGGAGAAGACAATTGCATTCAGTCATGTACTTTTTTCAAACAGGTAGATAGTAATAATTTTTTAGATTATTACAGCAACCATCACACAAGTTGGAAAACAAATATTCCTTACAGTCAGTTTAGGAGGATTCGGCGTAACTGTACAGATATAACTACTTATGACACACAAAGTTTACTTCTCAAAAACAAATTTAAGGAGAAACACTACCCAGATGAATTAATAGAATTAGGATTCCAAAAAGCACGTTCTCTCAATAGAGAAGATCTGTTAAAACCAAAAGTTCTAAATAAATCAACAAAGGAGGATATAAATTTTGAATCTTCATTCATCACTAGATATAATAATAACCATAAAGAGATCAAAAAAATTCTGTTGAAACATTGGTCATTACTCAAACGAGATCCTATATTTAAATCAATTTTACAAGATAAACCCAGATGTACATTTAAAAGAGCCCCCACAATTAAAGAAAAGCTGGCACCTAGTAAGGTGGTTATGTGCAAACGTACGTTTAAAACCCCTAATAATAGTTCCTATATTTCTATGATGTCCAACACAGGAACCTTTAGATGTAAAAAAAACAGATGCCATATGTGCAAGTATATCACCAATGGCCTTAAAAACATTATATCCAATAGCACTGGAGAATCCTTTGCTATAACTCAAAGAATAACATGCAATTCCAACTATGTAGTCTACTGTATAACATGTTTGTGTGGCCTACAATATATAGGCCGCACCTGTAGGAAAATTAGACAGAGATGGTCAGAACATTTAAGATGTATCCTGAAAGGATCTGATAAATACAGCACCTCCAGGCACCATTTTTCCATCCATGGCAAAAATAAATGTGTCATGAATATTACTCCATTGGAAATTATCCCTGACACGAGTTTCCAGAATAGAATGACCAAATTGCGCCAGAGGGAAACTTTTTGGATATACCAATTCAAAACTTTATACCCAGAGGGCCTTAATGAAGTGATAGACTCTGCTGCTTTTTAATATATTTCTTTTATTCATTTAGTTCCTAACTAAAATAGTATATATAACATGATTATACATTACATACATCCTCTATGTATATAACATTGTTCTTTCACAGCACATTTATTTTGCACAGTATATATCACTATATTACATATTATACACATCACATACAACAATTATTGCTCATAATGTATCTTGAAAATCAAATCAATCACCCAAGCATTTTGTTTTAGACTACATATATATTAACTTGCTTTATATACATTACACATGGCCTTTTTATTCCATCTCTTTTAGGTGCTCATATAGTACTATGTTTATTTAGCACTTTTTTACAACACACGAGTTCAACAACTCGCAATTTAACAGACATTACTATACAACACATTCTCACCCAAGATTGGGATTTCACTAACTTTCACACACACTAAAATATATAGCGTGCTTATACACCCGTATATTCAGTAATGTCCTTAGTTTTTATTTTTGCACTTATTATAGTTTAACACGCATTCACTTATTCACGCTGAGTTATCAGCGTGTAACCTTTACAGTAAATTATCTTTTTCTTTATATTTTTTACACGCCATTCATATATCTAGTATCAATTTTTGTATTCACAAGAGTCAATACACGTATTTCTCACGTCACCAGACACACACCTCCTCTCTAATTTCTATAGAGCAGTAACATTGGACGGTTTTAGGTGGAACCGATTACAGTGTTCTCATTGGTTTAGCGACACACACACCCTTTTTTTAGTCGTCAACTATCAACTATTAATAATAACAAACTATCTATTCAGATTTATATTCTAGTCCACCTACAAATATCATTAGATTAGGAAAATTATTACAAATACGTAAATTACAGATATATATATTTTTTAATAATATTAGGAATTTTTTTCATATTAGCATTATTTTTATACGACTGAGACAGCTCAGAATGCCTATTTTTCGTGATGTACCTTATTTTAGTTTTTATATGACTATAGCAAATCGTTTATCATACTACACTTGGGATTACTTTTTATGCATATTGTATTGTATTTTTTGTAACGTTCTGTCAGCGAACCAATGTGGCTAATTAATGCAGCACCTGTGTAAACGAGATTCAGCTGATCAACATTAAGTTTGCATAGGTATATATGTAGGAGACTCCATTGTATCCAGTATCATTTGCCTGAGGAAAAAGCGCGGTGAGCGCTTAGAAACGCGTAGCATTGTAAAACAGGTGTATTTATATATCTGTGTATCTTTTATCCATTTTATTAAATACTTTTTTATATACATCGATACTGGAGTCTTCTTCTATTATCCCGACGTCCAACATTTGCATCCAGAGTTGATCTTCAACTGCAGTAACACTGCCTGGGTCTTTATGTGCACTAGGTCACTATAATATACCTAGTACGCTCCATTTGCACTACAGTGTGCAATACCATCTGTGAGTATCCCTTTGTCAGCACAAGCCGATATCTATCATATGTCCTCAATTGATTTGCACTAGGGGTCGCCCTATTGTTTTTCTCACAATTTCTAGATCACAGACACATATTCTGTTTTGGGAGGAGCAGCCATTGTCCGGTGCACAGTCTGCTGGGACACTGTGAAGTTCCCAGACCGTTCTCCTTGGCATTATCTCTGCCTTTCAATATTGTGAGTATGTTTGCACTCTATTTATTCCACTTATGAAAAATTGGCTACACTAGGAGGCGCCCTTCTCTTCTGTTTTGTTAAGGGGAGAATGGGTGTTAGTACATTTTTTTCTTTTATGGTTCAGAGGGAGGATATCATTTTGAACTATGACTCTTCGGCTTGCTGCCTGCCTGGGTATCCCTTCGGCAGGTTGATACAATTTGGGAAAATTCACTTAGCGCCTACTGCTAAAAGAACCCTTAGCTCTGATAAGTGACCCCTAGTGGTCAAAATCGTTTAGGAAAATCGGAAAATCAAAAGTATATCAAAGCGCCAGCTGACCGGCTTGGGTTCAGAAATGCAAAACCTATTCCTTCACAGTTAAAGTTAAAACAGAGTATTTATTAAAACAATATTAAAATGTAGCCGAATACAGTTGTTGTGTAGATTTTTTTTGCATACATTCACATGTAACAATTAACAATAAAACAATAAAACAATGAAAGGTACCTTCAAGGATAACAATAACATTGAGACAAGTTGTCCTATATCAGTGTTACCTGATATGGTTATGAATAACCCAAAGATGATTACATAGGGTGACTAAAGGATGTCCGGATTGGATAAATAAACGCACTCCCCTATAGTGGTGCTAACTACTATAGTTCCTTATAGCAGTGCTACTTACTATAGTTTACTAACCAGTATGGGGTTCATACAATATTGCTTTCAGTATTACAACAAAGATCCCTGCTAAAATACTTAAACAGTTCAGAAACAGGCCGGTTAGGGATATTCCTAATTCAATTTTGTTTTAACATGCAGATTACCCCAGAGTAGTGCTATCCCTCTGGAGATCTTTCTAAGTCCGTCCAGAGTGGGTTAGGGCCTCAATATGTATCAACTCCTATTGTTTCTACTTGTTGAATAAAAGGAACTGATCTACTGTACCTCACAAGGATCAGAGACCGTTCTCCGCTAGCGGATGGATATGATGATAAGTGTCGGTGAATATGTGCTGTAAATACGTGATCAAAATCAGGTGATTCAAATGTTAGGTGGTTCGAATGGTAATAATAAACAAATCACAAATATACAAATTATTCAAAATTCAGTGATGCTAATAAACATAGTGAAACATAACTTCTAACTAAAAAATCCTGCAATGAATAAAAGTTCAAAAAACGATGTGTGTAAAAACAGTACTCCAAAAGTAAATTTTCAAAGTGTTAAAGTGTGCTTCAAAGGATTCCCCAGATAACACTAGTGACCAGCAGGATACCAGCCGACAATATTTCGAATCAGAATTTTCTTTTATTCATTGCAGGATTTTTTAGTTAGAAGTTATGTTTCACTATGTTTATTAGCATCACTGAATTTTGAATAATTTGTATATTTGTGATTTGTTTATTATTACCATTCGAACCACCTAACATTTGAATCACCTGATTTTGATCACATATTTACAGCACATATTCACCGACACTTATCATCATATCCATCCGCTAGCGGAGAACGGCCTCTGATCCTTGTGAGGTACAGTAGATCAGTTCCTTTTATTCAACAAGTAGAAACAATAGGAGTTGATACATATTGAGGCCCTAACCCACTCTGGACAGACTTAGAAAGATCTCCAGAGGGATAGCACTACTCTGGGGTAATCTGCATGTTAAAACAAAATTGAATTAGGAATATCCCTAACCGGCCTGTTTCTGAACTGTTTAAGTATTTTAGCAGGGATCTTTGTTGTAATACTGAAAGCAATATTGTATGAACCCCATACTGGTTAGTAAACTATAGTAAGTAGCACTGCTATAAGGAACTATAGTAGTTAGCACCACTATAGGGGAGTGCGTTTATTTATCCAATCCGGACATCCTTTAGTCACCCTATGTAATCATCTTTGGGTTATTCATAACCATATCAGGTAACACTGATATAGGACAACTTGTCTCAATGTTATTGTTATCCTTGAAGGTACCTTTCATTGTTTTATTGTTTTATTGTTAATTGTTACATGTGAATGTATGCAAAAAAAATCTACACAACAACTGTATTCGGCTACATTTTAATATTGTTTTAATAAATACTCTGTTTTAACTAACTGTGAAGGAATAGGTTTCGCATTTCTGAACCCAAGCCGGTCAGCTGGCGCTTTGATATACTTTTGATTTTCCGATATCCCTTCGGGAGGGAATGGCGAGAGCACAAGGTGAGTTTGGTGGCGAGGTAAATTGGCGACCTTTTAGAGGCTCTATTCTCTTTCTGAGTAGTGAGGGAGAATTATTTTTTTCTCAGATTTAGAGCCCTTTTAAATTATAATATAAAACAATAAGTCTTGGGGGGAGGAATTCCCCTCCCCTAATCTGTGATTCTGGATAAAAATAAGGCATGAAAATATTTTCTGTCTTTTGTTCAGAAATAGCAGACTTGCATGGCTTTGCCAAAGGCAGCTAATTGCAGCTGCAAACCACACTTCTGATATTCCTGGCTGTGAAGGGGTTAATCAGCTGTAATACAAACAAAAGCCCATGGATATTTTTTTCTGAAAAGGAAGCCTGACTGGCTGGTCAAATGACAAAGTTGCTCTTTTACAACCAATTACAGATTCCAATTTGAGACTTGTATTTGTTATTGCTTTAAAAATAATCTCATACTAATAATAAAAAAAAGTATCCTTAAATGGAAATCCATACACACCATTCCACTAGAGCAGGGCTGTCTTGCCTCCGTCACCCCTCTTCCTGTGCATCCTTTGACCTATATCCTATGCTTCCACTTTATATCAAAGTAGTAAATGCAATATTAGAGGAGATAATTAAGAAACATACTTCTTACGATTGTGAAATGATCTGGATGGTTAATGTTTTTGTTTTCTCTTTTTTCTATTGAGGTACAGCTTGAGAATGGATAAATGCAATTTATAGGTGATCATCATTCTGTATGGACCTATAGCAAGATTGGAACTACAACCTAAATAACCTGTAACTCTGTAATATGTATTTAGAATTATCATAAGTTATGATTTTGTCTGTACCACTACAATTATTAATAAAAATGAACAAATAAAAAAATAATAAAAAAACAATTTTGTAACGAGGAAACTACATATTAAGGAAAAACAAATCAGCAGATGTAACACATAAGCTTATGAAATAATTACAACTGAACAAAACTTTAATAGAGCAAATCCACTAATACTAATAGGAAGGCAACAATAGTAGCCTTAAAGGGACATGAAACTCAATTTTTTTCTTTCAGAATTCAGAAAGAGAATACAATTTTAAACAACTCTCGTATTTAATTCTATTATCTAATTTGCTTCATTCTCTTGATATACTTTTCTGGAAAAAAAGCAGAAATTAATTACTGGGAGCTAGTTTACACATTGGATAAGTCAATAACATGAGACATATAAATGCAGCCACCAACAGGCAGCTCCTGAGCCTAACTAAGAAGCATTTTCAGCATAGGATACTAAGAGAACAAATCAAATGAGATAAGAGAAGTAAATTGGAAAGTTGTCTAACATCACATCCTCTATCTGAATCACGGAAAAAAGAAAAAAAAAATTAGGTTGTGTCCCTTTAATAACAATTTAAATACATGAAAATAAAGTCAAGAAAACAAAATCCTTGTTGAAATGTTCACCATACAACTCTACTCTAAAACATCCAACAATGAGTGCCATTATTTTTCTATCATCTTTCCATGCTAAAGAATCTCAAGTTGTATAAACTATTTTATGATAATTTTAAACCATTATAAGACCATTCTAATACTTTAAACCTAAGGCTGTGAATAAATGTGAGGGATAGTGATGTAACGGTATCAAGGGAACAATATTTATACTTCATACAGCGAGGTGAGCCAAGATGCGTATAAGAGATGGAAAACCTATAACACTGGAAGCTATTTATCATAACAAGCTCGCCTGATACAATTCCCATGTTGAAGCAATTAGGTTTGTGTGTTTCGTCATCCTTCATAAGCTGAGATAAGTCTCAAGCATGGTATATTGTGATCAAACACACATGGCCTGTAACTCTACTTGGATATTTAAAAGCTGCGAACTGTTCTGAGATTTTCTGTGTCAACTTATTGCCAAAAGTACAAGATGTACTGGAATCTAGTGAAACGCAGGACAACAGAAGCCTGGTGCATCTGCAAAGCAAACAATCCTATGTAAAGTACAATGGATTATAGAATAAAGGGCCCTGAAACCTGCATTTATCATTCATGATTAAGAATTGTGCAGCACTATACAAATAAATGAAAATAATAATAAAGATAGAGCAGCAATTTTAAACAACTTTCCAATTTACTTTTGTTATCAAATTTGTTTCATTCTCCTTTGTTGAAGGGGCCGCAATACACTACTGGGAGCTAGCTGAACACATTGGCTGAGACAATAACTAGAGGCATATGTGTGCAGCCACTAATCAGCAGCTAGCTCCCAGTTGTGCATTGCTGCGCCTGAGCTTACCAAGGTATACTTTTCAACAAAGAATATCAAGTGAACAAAGCAAATTAGATCATAGAAATAAATGGGAAAGTTGTTTAAAATTACATGCACTAAATCATTAAAGTTTAATTTTGACTTTAATGTCTCTTTAATATCTGCCAAAAAAAAGCAATCTTGAATTTGAAATGTACTTTTACAAGAAGTATTTTTGCTAATGGAAGGATATTTGAAACTGAAATACACTTAGGCCCAATTAAATGAAAAACAATTTATGCTTACCTGATAAAATTAAATTTCATGGTGGTGAGAGTCCACAATCCATTACTGCTGGGAATTACTCTACCCTACCACTAGGAGGAGACAAAGATTGCCAAACCCCAAGAGCTCTATAAAAACATCTCACAGGTACCTCAGTCTAACATATAGCCAAGCAAAATGAGGTAGGAAAAAAGCAATACAAGCAATAAAAGGAACAGGGGGGGGGGAAAGGAAATTTATGCTTACCTGATAAATTTATTTCTTTTTCGATACAAAAAGTCCACTGTTTCATCCTTACTTGTGGGATATCGCCTCCTGGGCAGCAGGAGGAGGCAAAGAGCTTAACAGCAGAGCTGTATAAATAACTCCTCCCAGCCTCCCAACCCAGTCATTCGACTGAAGTTAGGAAGAGAAAGGAAAAGCCAAGGAGCAGAGGTGTCTGAAGTTTAACAAAAAGTTAAAAACCTGTCTCATAGAACAGGACGGGCCGTGGACTCATCGTATCAAAAAATAAATAAATTTCCTTTCCTTTTTCAAGATACGATGAGTCCACGGATTTCATCCTTACTTGTGGGATACAATACCAAAGCTATAGTACACGGATGAAAGGGTAGGGACAAGACAGGGAATCTAAACGGAAGGCACCACTGCTTGAAGAACTTTCCTCCCAAAAACAGCCTCAGCAGAGGCCAAAGTATCAAATTTATAAAATTTGGAAAAAGTGTGAAGAGAGGACCAAGTTGCAGCCTTGCAAATCTGTTCAACAGAAGCATCATTTTTGAATGTCCATGAGGAAGCCACAGCCCTAGTGGAATGAGCCGTAACCCTCTTAGGAGGATGCTGTCCAGCAGTCTCATATACAAAACGTATGATACTCTTCATCTACAAAGAAAGATAAGAAGTCGCAGCTTTCTGACCCTTATGTCTACCGGAAAAAACTATAAGCAAAGGAGAGGACTGACTAAAGTCTCTAGTCGCCTGAAGATAAAACTTCAGGGCCCGAACCACATCTAAATTGTGAAGAAGTCTCTCCCTCTGGGAAAAAGGATTATAATACAAGGAAGGAACAACAATTTCTCGGTTAATGTTCCTATCCGAAACAACTTTAGGAAGAAAACCTAAGTTTGTTCTAAAACACTACCTTATCTGAGTGAAAAATAAGGTATGGAGATTCGCATTGTAGCGCCGAGAGTACTGAGACTCTTCGCGCAGAAGAAATAGCAACCAGAAAAAGAACTTTCCAAGATAGCAACTTGATATCTAAGGAATGCATAGGCTCAAACTGAGCCCCTTGAAGAAATTTGAAAACTAGAAGAAGACTCCATGGAGGAGTAACTGGTTTTAACACAGGCCTGATTCTTACCAAGGCCTGACAAAAAGATTGAACATCTGTTACACCTGCTAGACGTTCGTGAAACAAAAATAGATAGAACCGAAATTTGACCCTTTAGGAAACTAGCAGAGAAACCCTTCTCCCGACTCTAGGAATCCGAACTCTACTTCAAGAGGAGCCCCTGGATTCACACCAATGAAAGAATCTATGCCAAATCTTAGGGTAGATTTTTCAAGGTACAGGCTTACGAGCCTGAAACAAGGTCTCTATGACCGGATCAGAGAACCCACACTTGGATAAAATTAAGTGTTCAATCTCCACGCAGCCAGCTTCAGAGAAGCTAGAATTGGATGAAGGAAAGGACCCTGAATGAGAAGGCCCTTCCTTAACGGCAGTCTCCAAGGTGGTAGAGATGCCATCTCTATCAGGACCGCATACCAAACTCTCAGAGGCCATGCCGGTGCCATGAGTATCACTGACGGCCTCTCCTGATTGAATCGGGCAACTAAGCAATGAAGAAGAGCAAATAGAGGAAACGGTATGCTAGATTGAAGTTCCAAGGAACCTCCAGAGCGTCTATTATTTCCGCCTGGGGGTCCCTGGATCTCAACCGGTATCTCGGAACTTTGGCATTCCTTCGAGATGCCATCAGATCCAACTCCGGCTTTCCCCACTTGAGGATCAGCTTGGAAAACACCTCCGGATGGAGTTCCCACGCCCCCGGATGGAACGTCTGCCCAAGAAATCCGTCTCTACTCCCGGGATGTGGATTGCTGACAGGCAACAAGAATGGGTCTCCGCCCATTGAAATATTTTGGATACGTTCGTCATCGCTAGGGAACTTCTTGCTCCCCCCTGATGATTGATGTAAACCACAGAAGTTATATTGTCCGACTGGAACCCGATAAATTTGGCCGCGGCTAACCGAGGCCAGGCCAGAAATCGCTCTGAGTTCTATATAATGTTTATAGGGAGAACTGACTCTGACTGAGTCCAAAGTCCCTGAGCCTTCAGGGAGTTCCAGACAGCTCCTCACCCCAGAAGGCTGGCGTCTGGTGACTCAATTTCCCAAGCCGGCCTGCGAAAGCAGGTTCCCTGGGATAGATGATCCAGAGACAACCACCACTGAAGAGAATCCCTTGTCTCCTGATCTAGAGTTATCAGAGGAGACAGGTGTGTAAAATCCCATTACCTGAGCATGCTTAGCTGTAGAGGTCTGAGATGGAACTAAGCAAAAGGGATGATATCCATTGTCGCCACCATCAGCCCAATTACCTCCATACATTGAGCCACCGAAGGCCGGAGAGTGGACTGAAGGGCACGACAGGTATGTAACAACATTGTTTTCCTGACCTCTGTCAGAAATATTTTCATCGACAGGGAATCTATTATGGTCCCTATAATGGTTACCCTTGTACTCGGAAACAAGGAGCCTTTTTACCAGATTTATCTGCCACCCATGAGTACACAGGAAGGATAATACCAGGTTGGTATGGGATCTGGCTTGTTGAAATGATGACGCTTGAATTAGAATGTCGTCCAGATACGGCGCCACTCCAATGCCCTGTGGTCGAAGAACCGCCAGAAGAGATCCCAGCACCTGTGTAAATATTTTTGGAGCAGTAGCCAGGCCGAAAGGTAACATGAACTGAAAGTGTTTGCTAAGAATGCAAACCTAAGAAATTTGTAATGGTCCCCGTGAATGGGCACATGAAGGCATGCAACCTTTAGGTCCACTGTGGTCCTGAACTGACCTTCTCTGAGAAATTTGTCTTAGACTCTTGAGGTCCAAGATTGGTCTGAAGGTTCCCTCTTTTTTAGGAACCACAAACAGAACTGAGTAAAAACCCCGACCCTGTTCCTGTGCTGGAACGGGAACGATCACTCCCCTGTCAAAGAGATCCTCTACGCAACGTAAGATCGTCTCTTTTTATCTGGTCTGCAGATAATCTTGAGGGCAGGAATCTGCCGATAGGGGAATTTTTTTTTTTATTATTCCAATTTGTACCCCTGGGACACTATTTCTAAAGCCCAGGGATCTTGAACATCCCGCACCCAAGCCTGAACAAAAATTGATAGTCTGCCCAACAAGATCCTGTCCCGGATCGAAGACATGTCCTCCAGGCTGTGTCCAATTGAACAGCAGGATAAAAAGATATAACTTTGATCAAGCCAGATCCCATCAATGTCATCCCCTTGCAAGGAATCGCTAAAAGCTTAAACTTAGAGCATACATCCGTAGAACAGACTCTAACTAAAGGACTCTGAATTGGAACAACAAACCCCGAAGGGAAAAATTAGAAATAAAGGAAGTAGCCAACTCAAAGGCCTTCATCCTATCCTGGGTCCTTATCCAAAGGAGATTCTGACCTAGCAGCATCAGAAAAAACATCAGACCCATAGGCCGTCGTACTAGTGACAGTAGCAGAGTACCCAGAAGGTTGCCATTAGAAACCCTGGTGTACGTCTCCTTCTACTTCTTATCCATAGGACCTCTAGGGGAATCAAGGTTCTCTCGGCCAGGCTGGAGACTACTCCGTCCACCCCAGTGAATGCTTGTCCAGCCTCTATAGTAAAGCCCACTATGGAAAAATATATATTTTTTTAAATAATGAAAGCGTTCCTTCCATTCCTTAATAACCTACTGGACGGACTAGAGAATACCAGCAGAGTCGGAGTCGCCCCTGGCAGCTAAAAAGCTGTGCAACAGCATGGCAGTCCAGCAGGTTTTCAGAGGTCCTCTCCCTCCCATAGCCCTGTGGACAAAGATCAGCCTGAGTTAAATGTTTAGGCTATCTGGAATTAGGGCAGCAAATATGAATGGGAGGCGCAGTGAGAATTATGTCCCACCAGTTCCTATTGCTTTAAAGCCACCAAATGTTTCTCTTTTTTTTACTGAAGAGACTGATCTGGTCTAGGCTACACCCCAGCACAAAGTAGCACTCAGAGACACTACTTTAAAAATAATAAACACTTGATTGAAGAATCTAAACTAACACCTCACTTTGCCTCTTCCTATCACTAACACAGGCAAAGAGAATGACTGGGTTGGGAGGGAGGAGCTATTTATACAGCTCTGCTGTGGAGCTCTTTGCCTCCTCCTGCTGGCCAGGAGGCGATATCCCACAAGGATGAAATCCGTTGGACTCATCGTATCTTGAAAAAGAAATGTGCTTAAGAAAAAATAAAACACCACCAAAAATATAGTGTGGGGTCTTGTGGAGTCTCACCACCACAAAAGAAATTAATTTATCAGGTAAGCATAAATTATGGTTTTCTTTCATACAGGTGGTAGAGTCCATGATCCATTACTCCTGTTAACTAATGCCCTAGCTGTGGAGTCCACGAATAAAGAGACACAAAGGGTGGAATTTAAAAACAAGAATTTTAAAAGGGCATTTAAAATATTTCCGGGCATGGAGAGTCTATAAAACACTAATTACTAGTGGGATATTCACTCCTGGCCAGCAGGAGGAGGCAAAGAGCACCCAAGCAGAGCTGTTAAGTATCACTTCCCTAACCCATAACCCCCAGTCATTTGGCCAAAGGGAAACGGAAAAAGAAGATAAAAAAGGGTATAGAGGTGCCTTAGAACTAGATAAAAAACCTGCCGTCTTAATTTGAATAAGGGCGGGTTGTGGACTCTCCATGCCAGAAATAAAATCATCAAGTAAGCATACATTTTGTTTTCTTTCCTATGGCATGGAGAGTCTACAAAACATTTTAATTACTAGTGGGAACCAATACCCAAGCTAGAGGACACAGAATGAATAGGGAGGGAAAACAAGACAGGTAGACCTAAACTGAAGGCACCACCGCTTGAAGAACCATTCTCCCAAAAGAAGCTTCAGCTGAGGCGAAAGTATCAAATTTATAGAATTTGGAAAAAGTATGAATACAGATTTGCTCCACAGAAGCTTCATTTTTGAAAGCCCATGAATATGAAACGGCTCTAGTGGAATGAACCATAATTATCTCAGGAGGCTGCTGTCCAGCTGTCTCATAAGCTAAATGGATAACGCGTCTCAACCAGAGAGAAAGTAGTAGAAGTGGCCTAACCCCTACGCTTACAAGAGAAAACAAACAGGGCAGAAGTCTGCCGAAAATCTTTAGTTGCTTGAAGGTAAAATTTAAGAGCACACACAACATCCAAGTTATCCAAAAGACATTCCTTCTGGGAAGAAGGGTTAGGATAAAAAGGAACAACAATTTCCTGATTAATATTGCGATCCAAAACTACCTTAGGGAGAAACCTGAGCTTAGTACGAAGGACCGCCTTATCAGCATGAAAAATAACGCAAGGGGAATTACACTGCAGAGCCAAAAGTTCGGAAACTCTGCGAGCAGAAGAAATAGCAAGAAGAAACAAAACCTTCCAAGATAGTAATTTAATACTAACAGAATGCATTGGCTCAAACAGAGCCTGCTGCAAAACTATGAACAAGGTTAAGACTCCAAGGAGGAGCAACAGATTTAAACACAGGCCTAATTCTGACTAAGGCCTGAACAAAAAACTGAACATCTGGCAGAACTGCCAGACGTTTATGCAGAAGAATAGACAGAGCAGAAACCCTTTAAAGTACTGACTGACAAATCCATCTCTAGGCCTTTCTAAGGAAAAGCCAAAATTCTAGGAACCCTTATTTTGTTCCAAGAAAAACCTTTTGAATCACACCAATGAAGGTATTTACACCATACCCTATGGTAAATTCTGTGAGTAACCGGTTTACGAGCCTGAATCATAGTATCTATGACTTTCTCAGAGAAGCCACGTCTAGCCAAACTTAGACATTCAATCTCCAAGCAGTCAGCTTCAGAGAAACCAGATTTGGATGAAGAAAGGGACCCTGAAGTAGAAGGTCCTTCCTGAAAGGTAACCACGGTGGAAGAGATGACATCGTCACCAGATCCGTGAGCCAGATCCTGGAAGGCCATGCAGGAGCTATTAGAATCACAGAAGCTCCCTCCTGTTTAATGCTAGCAATTATTCGTGGAAGCAACGCAAACAGAGGAAACAGGTATGCTAGATTGAAGCTCCAATGAACCGCTAGAGCATCTACCAGAACGGCTTGAGAATCTCTTGATCTTGAACTGTACTTTGGAAGATCAGATCCAACTCTGGAACCCCCCCCCCCCACTTGAGAGTTATCATTGTGAAAAACTCTGGGTGGAGAGCCCATGATGAAATCCATGGAATGATGTCCATGGAGGCAACTATCAGTCTAAACACCTCCATGCATTGAGCCACAGATGGATGAATAGCAGACTGGAGAGACAGGCAAGAAACATGAAGCTTGGATCTTCTGACGTCCGTCAGAAAAATCTTCATGGACAGGGAATCTATGATTGTTCCCAAGAAACAAAACTTGTATCTGGAACAAGGGAACGCTTTCCCAGATTCACTTTCCACCCATTGGAACATAGAATAGACAACATCTTGGTATGAGATCTTGCTAGATGAAAAGATGGCACTTGAACTAGAATGTTGTCTAGATAAGGCGCCACAGCAATACCCTGGGACCTCACCACTGCCAGAAGCTTGGTAAAAATTCTGGGAGCTGTAGCAAGGCCAAAAGGAAGGACAACAAACTGGAAA
This sequence comes from Bombina bombina, assembly GCF_027579735.1. NCBI lineage: Eukaryota > Metazoa > Chordata > Amphibia > Anura > Bombinatoridae > Bombina > Bombina bombina. The sequence continues at coordinate 204,385,316 of NC_069508.1, forward strand.
TGTGTGTCCTGGAAGGCAAACATTAGATACTGGTAATGATCCCTGTGAATAGGAACATGAAGATACGTGTCCTTCAGAACTATGGTCGTCATGAACTGACCCTTTTGGACCAAAGGAAGAATAGAACGGATGGTCTCCATCTTGAAGGACGGAACCCTGGGGAATAGGTTGAGACTCTTTAGGTCCAGAATGGGACAAAAAGTGCCTTCCTTCTTGGGAACTACAAATAGATTTGAATAGAATACTAGACCCTGTTCCTCTAGAGGAACTGGAACAATCACTCCCAGGGATGATCGGTCCTTTACAAAGTTTAAGAAGGCCTCTCTCTTTATTCGATTCGCAGATAACATTGACAGGTGAAACCTGCCCCTGGAAGGACAAGATTTGAATCCTATTCTGTAAGCATGGGAGACTATATTGCCCAAGGATCTGGAACATCACGTATCCAAGCCTGCTGAAGGAAAGAAAGCTTGCCCCCCACTTGATCCACTACAGCATTAGGGGCAGCCCCTTCATGTTGATTTAGAATCAACGGTAGGCTTCTTAGCTTCCACCTATTCCAAGGCTGAATGGACCTCCAAGAAGACTTGAATTGATCCGACTTGGAAGAGGAAGTGGAAGACTTCTGTCCCTTGAAGCTACGAAAATTAGAATTCTGGTGACCCTTAGGACTATTATTTTTATCCTGAGGTAGGAAAGAACCCTTTCCACCTGTAATGTCAAAAATAAATTTCTGCCAGACCAGGTCCAAACAAGGTTTTACCCTTGCAGAGATAAAAAAAAAAAGCTTGGACTTGGATGTAACATCTGCAGACCAAGATTTTAACCAGAAAGCTCTGCAAGCTAAAACAGTAAAACCAGAAATCTTAGCACCCAACCTAAGAACTTGCATGTTGGTAGTCTCTTCTAGGATAAGTTTAGATAAATCATTGCACCAATAAGATGCTGCTCCCGCAACTGTAGCAATACTAACAACAGGTTGAAACTGTAATCCCTGGTGAATGTACATCTTCTTCAAAAAAGCCTCAAGCTTCTTGTCCATGGGATCCTTAAAAGAACAACTATCTTCAATAGGAATAGTAGTTCTCTTAGCCAGGGTAGATATAGTTCCCTCTACCTTGGGCACCGTGCGCCACGAATAAAGTCAGCAACAGGAAACATCTTTTTAAAAACAGGGGACGGGGAAAAAGGAATCCCTGGTTTCTCTCATTCCTGAGTTATAATATCTGCCATACAGTCTGGAACTAGAAATACTTCCACAGATGAGGGCACATCATATTCCCTATTAAGTTTACTAAACCTCTTTGGATTCTCCGCAACATATTCGGATTCTTCCAAAGTAGCAAGAACTTGCTTCAAAAGAACTCAAAGGTGTCCTAACAAATCAGAAATGAATCTCCTCTGAATATGCAGAATTTGTCACTACAGTATCAGAATCTGACAATTCCCCCTCAGAAGCCACTGAAGTATCATCTTCATTAGATAATTGAGACAAAATGACTAACGCAACTATAGTGGAGTCAGCCTTACTAACATCGATATGTTTAGATTTCCTCTTACGTTTATCAGAAACCTTTGGAAAAGCTTAAAAAGCAGAAGTAATCTCCACAGCGAAATCCCTAGGGGAAAAAAAAACAACCCCCAGGAGGTTGAGATGAACCGCAGGGCACTGCATGTGAAGCTTGGGAAACTTGAGGGAAAGCTGAGGCGTAGCTAGGATAACACTATCCTGAGACACAGGAGGCTCAGGGAGAGACATCTTATCTTTAAACTTTAAAGTTTTATTTAAACATGAACAAAACTGTACAGGAGGAATTATCTTAGCCTCCAAACACAATAAGCATTTTTTAAACAAATCAACTTCAGTATTAGTGTCCATAATTGTGTATCGGTTCACAATTAACAAAAAAAAAATTAAATGCCAAATTAAGCTCATTTATGCGCTATACCCAGCACTACGGAATTTGGCAATGCTATACAAATAAATGATATAATAATAATATGAAGCAATAAAACAAATAATCACTTAAAACCCTCAATTCTGCTGAGGTCTTTTACCCCTCCAGAAGTTGCTATCCCACTAGCACAGAAAACCGGACAGACCCGGTAGCAAAAAACACCAGTTATCAGAAAAACCCAAAACCACTTGACACTGTAGGATAAAAGAAAATGCAGCCTCCACACTCGCCGCAGCAAACTCCGATCTGAACAGAGAAGCTGAAAACTGGAAGTGCCGAGGAGCAGTCATGCGCAAAAACCAACAGCAGCACAGCAAAAGTAATTAGGCCAATAAGCTGAGCAGAAAAGGTATTGCAACAAGTATAACAAACACCTGCCAAACACTCCATAAACTCTCCAATCTCTGAGCCCCCAATAAAAAATGATGCCTCTTTTCACATAAAAGCAGCCCTAAAACAGATTCAAATACTTTCCACAAGGATTTAACCCCTATAGTGCCGATACCTCCAAACCTAGAAGGGAAAGCACTTACCTATGGATCCAGCTGTGTCAGGCAGGAGCTGTTTTCGGAGGTGTGGCAGCTTCACCTTATCTACCAGGGACATATAGAAAAGAAAGAACAGAGTAACCAACTCTGGCTTTCTATAATAGGGGTAGCAATAATGTTATAAGTATAAGAAAAGACCACCTCGTCGTCTTCTGCTTATAGCCACCATTACTCTTACTAAACAGATTGACATGGACACAGCATGGCCCCAATCCTTGCTTGCAGGGAAAAGTACCCATTAAAATGATTAAAATCTTCAGACCCCATCTTTGCCATCCTCCCGTGATCAAGGCAAAGAGAATGACTGCAGGTTATGGGTAAGGGAAGTGATATTTAACAGCTCTGCTGAGGTGCTCTTTGTCTCCTCCTCCTGGCCAAGAGTGAATATCCCACTATCAATTAGAATGTTTTGTGGACTCTCCATGCCATAGAAAATAAAGATTCACAAACCATACCCCATATACATCCCTCTGACAAGTACTGTACTCTGAGGGGTAAATGGGCCTCAACATATACTGAAAATCCCTGTCACTGAAGAATGCACATCTTCAACCACCATCAGTGGAGGCAAAGTAAGGACTGAGGTATGTGTGAGGTGGGAGAGGTTTCGTAGAGTTCTTGGGGTTTGGGAATCTTTGCCTCGTCCTAGTGGTAGGGAAGTGTAATTTCAGAGCTTATAGTGGCCCTCCCAAACGCTTACCCCTCATCTCTTGTGGCCCCAGGGAGCTGGATGGAAGGGTTAGTATTCAAACCCCTTGATCTCAGCTCCTTTAGGCCTTAGAAACCCCTAAAACCTTGCTCTTACAAACGGTGTGTCAGGGTTTTAAGAGGTTATTTAAAAAAACAAACAAAAAAACCCTTTGTAATGTCTTCATTATTTATTTTGCCCACTTTACCTTTAAAATGTTTGGTTATTAGTACTAAAACAATTTTGCAATATACATTTCTTATTAATTTTGAACTTTTTCATGTACCATAACTCTTAAAATTGTGGCTTTTCTAATTCTCAGAACTGGAAATGTACACTGCTGACTTTTCAAGGCTAACCCTGCTCCATTACCTGGCCCTAATTGGCTTTAACAAATAAGAACCGCACCACAATTAAGTTTATGCAAGGTTTTGTTAGCTGTCTAATGCGGAAGAAGGTGGGCGCTCGCGGCATTCAGGTCTTTTTGGTGCCGGATTTCTTTTTGTGAAAATGCAGCACACCAAGATCTGGATTTGCACAGCGGATGCCATCTTGAGAATTTAGCAGCTTACGAAGCTGCCGATTGCACAGACCTAGTTAATACTAACATTAAGAGCAGGGCAGAAGTAAGCAAGTACCTACAAATAAGGCATGTGGAGTTTGGCTATTGAAAAGCAATCACAGTAAACAAGAACAGCGAAGTCTAAACAACAGAAATATCTTGTTATTACAGGGTGTTAACTGTCCCTTTACTTGACCTCATTGTCGTTCTTTCACTTTCCCCCAGAAAGACAAGCGGACAAGCTATAGGATCTAGAACCTTCACCAGCAATATTTTGATCAGTGCAGAATCTTATATGTGATGTCAATAAATGGCTACAGTTAAGGAGATAAGATTAACTTTTTTCCCCCTAAAGGGTATGTCCATAGGCTGCAAAACTGAACATTGCTAACTAGTTTTAAATACACTTCTATTGTATGTAAATCTTTCACAAAATATGGCTTAATTGCATGTATAAAAAAATACTGTCATGTCCCTTTAATTTCTCACAGCAACATCCGCTGTATAGTGCTTTCCAATCTGCCACAAAGCATCTAACAATAATAGATGTAAGTTAGAAGTAAAGCTCAGAGCTGTAAAGCACTTCTCTCACATTGCAGATCAATACAATGTTCTTTTGAAATCTAATGGTGGAAAATAATTTAGCTTCAGCAATACAAATAGTTCTGAACCTAATTCATTCCTTATGTTTCAGTCTTGCTGTGCTTGGCAGATACTGATAACACGATGAGAGATTAAAAGCAATGTACTGTTCTAAGCATAATACACAACAAAACCACAGTTACTTTTCAAAACATAAGCTATTTTTTATTAGCACAAACAACGGTCAGTACAGTCAACAAATGGAAGAACAAAAATGTAAAAGCAGAATTTAGTAAAGGACAAATTAGCACAGGCCATGGGATACACAGGGGAGCTACAAGGCAATGCTAGCTTGTGCTCCTTTATAAACTGCTTACATCTTATGGGAATTGCAAAGGGACATAATCATCTTTTTTATCTGTGTAAAAACTTGTAACTGACCCACAGTCCCTAGAAAGGCCAAGAAGCCAATTCTGTAACCTGCAAATCAGCTGATTTAGACAATCAGTAGCTTTCGGAATACCAAGGTTGAAGATTTAGAATTTTGGCCTCTCTAGGGAGTGAAAGACAAAGCAAGATGCGATTAATATACCTTTAATATATTCTACTTAGATGTAACAATACTTAAAAGGGATTTGGAAGTCAAAATGGGGGGGGGGGGGGAACAACTTTCCAGATTACTTACATTATCAAAATGTATATGCACACTTTCAGACACCAGCTCCTACTGAGCATGTGCAAGTATTTGCATTTGAGATTGGCACATGGCTGTTACAATACACGGGGCAGGAAAACAAAAAGTAACTTTTAAACTTGCAGAATAAAAAAAAAAAAATCTCATTTGAAATTCAAAATGCATTGTATTATGCATAACCTACTGTAATTAATGGTCCTTTAATAGAAGTAAAAATAACATTTAAAAGTACATTTTAACTTCCGTGTCCCTTTAATTATAACGCCTAGTCAGAAATCTGTTTTATTTTAATACTTGTAAAGAGTCATTCCTTGTTTGTCTCCTAATATATTCCACTGAGTCAAATAAAATGTTCTTTTCTTTGCACAGTTGCACTTAGATCATACAATAAAAATAAATAAAATAACGTAATAAATTATGCTTGGTCAATGTTTATGTAAGGAAAGGGGGGGGATATGTGAAGGTGAAACATTCTTAATATAACAATATTTACAGGTTTAGTTCACTATAACAATATTTACAGGTTTAGTTCACTATAACAATATTTACAGGTTTAGTTCACTATAACAATATTTACAGGTTTAGTTCACTATAACAATATTTACAGGTTTAGTTCACTATAACAATATTTACAGGTTTAGTTCACTATAACAATATTTACAGGTTTAGTTCACTATAACAATATTTACAGGTTTAGTTCACTATAACAATATTTACAGGTTTAGTCTACGGACGTTTTTTCTGCAAGTATTAAAAGGGACAATCTAACCAAATTAAACTTTTATGATTCAGATAGGGCATGTCACTTTAAGCAACTTTCTAATTTACTTTTATCATCAAATTTGCTTTGTTCTCTTGGTGTTCTTAGTTGAAAGCTAAACCTAGGCAGGCTCATATGCTAATTTCTAAGCCCTTGAAGGCCGTCCCTTATCTCAATGCATGTAACCGTTTTTTTTTTTGTTTTTTTTTTAACAACTAAAGGGTGTTAATTCATGTGTGCTATATAGATAACATTTTGCTCACTCCCTTGAAGTTACTTATGGGAGGGCACTGATTGGCTAAAATGCAAGTCTGTCAAAAGGACTGAAAAAAAGGGCTTAGATACAAGGTAATCACAGAGGTAAAAAAAAAAAGATTATTAATATAACTTGTGCAAAACTGGGGAATGGTAATTAAAGGGATTAACTATCTTTTTAAACAATAACAATTCTATTGTAGACTGTCCCTTTAACTACAATTGTATCTTATTGCATTTGGCTATGTTTTTGAAGTTAACAATTACAATAGTAAAGGTACTTCCTGTTAGGCTCCATTTATTTGCCTAGGACTGAAAAGACACTTGCTTTTCAAAATGTTTACAAAAGCACAGAAAGATATTTTACCAACTTTAATGCACATAAGGAACTGACAAAGTGGCTTCTGCATATCTTTAAAAAACAACAACATACATTTTGCTCCTTTCTTTGCACAAAAAGGTGGTTGCCAAAAAATCTAAAACTCATATGAAATTCAGATTGTATTTTTGCATTGTGTTTTTAGTATGCACCTGTTTATTATGTAATTCTATTTAATAGTCTTTTAAAAGACATCCTAACGCAAAAATTACATGTGTTAATTACGGACAATGTGTGTTTAACTGTTAAGGGGTTAAACACACTGGTTAAAGGCTGTGACACACTGCAAGCGATCCGGCGCAAGGCAAAGCAGATGCTTCGCACCACATCTAAAGTTCAAATATTTCAACTCTGAGCACTCAGCTACGCGACCAGGCAGGACACACTGAGCACGCACAGCCGCATCATCATGAAGCAGAACACAGCCAGAGAGCCAATCAAGAATGGCAGTTACATGTAGCCACCAATCACTGTTTTTTTTCTGCTGGGAACTGCAAATGTTGCATTACAAATAAATTTAACTCATTTGTGGTGGCCAAACCCATATTAAGCTAGGACCAGTTATACAAAAATGCCAAGTATGATGGTGTAAAGCATGTCACGCTTTGTTGTAGAATGTCCCTTATTAGTCATTGATAAAACAGGAAGTGCATGTTTGTGAACAAAAACTTACCTCTAGGGATAGACTGCTCACTACAGTCATAGAACTATATATTTTTTTTTTTTTTTTAAAAGCACAGTAAGTTTCAAAATTAAAAAAGTAATTAATTTAATAGCCTTTCAAATGTAAGAAAGAAAATATTACTTTAAATCTCCAATTAAATGTGTAACTTTGCACATGGCTTTTTAATCAAGATCAATTGGAAAACTAAAATATATATAAAAAAAACAAAACAACTTTGTGATCTGCAAATGCAGAAAAATAAACTCTTACTAACAAAGCATATATGCCCAGCTGCTAGAAAGATAAAATGGAAAAGGCTGTGTCGGAGGTTATTTAATGTCCAACCAAAGCATTTTCTTTGCAACACGCTTTATTCTTTTTGACTTTATGTGGAAAAGACAGCAACAAACTCCTTGTAAAACGCATCTTTAAACTGAAAATCTTAAAGCACCTTTTTGTTCCCCCTCTCATGTTTCTTTGATTTTTCAATTGCTGGAATGAGGACGGGTTGTACACACTTCTTGATATGTATTTGCCATTAGCGAGCGACTGGGGAGACGCCTTGTAAAGCATTACATTGCTTCCAGTACCAGTTATAATCCAGAGGTAAATCCTCTGCATCAATTAGATACACTAGAAGGAATACTCCAGGTCAGATCTTTAAAAAAAAAAAAAAAAAAAAAATCTATTATAGAGACTTGCTAGTGGATTACGGGTAGGACTGCGTTTTTCTAAATGTCTCATTGTTAATACTAAGTCGGACAAGTCTAGCTCCGTAGTAATCAATAATATAGCTTGATCCATCTGATGGTCCCACAATCTGTAAGAAAAGAGAAAATGTATATATGAAATAACTGATAAAGCAACTGGGCTGGCGGACTTTTTTGAGCATTTGCCCCTAAAACAGAAAATTAAATCCTGGTCGCCCATTTATAAAACAGACTCATACAAAAAATAATTAACTTCTACAAAGTCAGACAATAAAATAAAAGGATTTGGGCTCCTGACTCTTTGGGCCTCATTTATTTAGCTACGATTGCAACTTCGGGACCTCAGCATTTTAGACTCGGTGGTCTTAAGACCGCTACTACTTAACTTCTTCTGAAATTCCTTTTCACTTAAAGGGACAACATACTATAAAATTGTTTTTCCCTTAATGTGTTTCCAATTACGTTTTTACCAGCTGCAGAGGATAAAATGTATCAGATTTGTTTTTAAAGGTTTGTGTATATGAAATAGCTGATTTTGTGTTTTGAAGCCACAACCTAATAAAATGATTTGAGCTTGTTGGTATAATCAGATCTCATTACTTTATCACATTGTGTACATATACATGTATCTGTATCTTATATCTGTAGGTATAATCAGATCTCATTACTGTATCACATTGTGTACATATACTTGTGTCTGTATCTTATATCTGTAGGTATAATCAGATCTCATTACTGTATCACATTGTGTACATATACTTGTGTCTGTATCTTATATCTGTAGGTATAATCAGATCTCATTACTGTATCACATTGTGTACATATACACGTGTCTTTATCTTATATCTGTAGGTATAATCAGATCTCATTACTTTATCACATTGTGTACATATACATGTGTCTGTATCTTATATCTGTAGGTATAATCAGATCTCATTACTGTATCACACTGTGTACATATACATGTGTCTGTATCTTATATCTGTAGGTATAATCAGATCTCATTACTGTATCACATTGTGTACATATACATGTGTCTTTATCTTATATCTGTAGGTATAATCAGATCTCATTACTGTATCACATTGTGTACATATACATGCGTCTGTATCTTATATCTGTAGGTATAATCAGATCTCATTACTGTATCACATTGTGTACATATACATGCGTCTGTATCTTATATCTGTAGGTATAATCAGATCTCATTACTGTATCACATTGTGTACATATACATGTGTCTGTATCTTATATCTGTAGGTATAATCAGATCTCATTACTGTATCACATTGTGTACATTTACATGTGTCTGTATCTTATATCTGTAGGTATAATCAGATCTCATTACTGTATCACACTGTGTACATATACATGTGTCTGTATCCTATATCTGTAGGTATAATCAGATCTCATTACTTTATCACACTGTTTACATATACATGTGACTATCTTATATCTGTAGGTATAATCAGATCTCATTACTGTATCACATTGTGTACATATACATGTGTCTATCTTATATCTGTAGGTATAATCAGATCTCATTACTGTATCACATTGTGTACATATACATGTGTCTGTATCCTATATCTGTAGGTATAATCAGATCTCATTACTGTATCACATTGTGTACATATACATGTGTCTGTATCCTATATCTGTAGGTATAATCAGATCTCATTACTGTATCACATTGTGTACATATACATGTGTCTGTATCCTATATCTGTAGGTATAATCAGATCTCATTACTGTATCACATTGTGTACATATACATGTGTCTGTATCCTATATCTGTAGGTATAATCAGATCTCATTACTGTATCACATTGTGTACATATATGTGTGTCTTTAGCTTATATCTGTAGGTATAATCAGATCTCATTACTGTATCACATTGTGTACATATACATGTGTCTGTATCCTATATCTGTAGGTATAATCAGATCTCATTACTGTATCACATTGTGTACATATACATGTGTCTGTATCCTATATCTGTAGGTATAATCAGATCTCATTACTGTATCACATTGTGTACATATACATGTGTCTGTATCCTATATCTGTAGGTATAATCAGATCTCATTACTGTATCACACTGTGTACATATACATGTGTCTGTATCCTATATCTGTAGGTATAATCAGATCTCATTACTTTATCATATTGTGTACATATACATGTGTCTGTATCCTATATCTGTAGGTATAATCAGATATCATTACTTTATCACACTGTGTACATATACATGTGTCTGTATCTTATATCTGTAGGTATAATCAGATATCATTACTGTATCACACTGTGTACATATACATGTGTCTATCTTATATCTGTAGGTATAATCAGATCTCATTACTGGATCACACTGTGTACATATATATGTGTCTGTATCTTATATCTGTAGGTATAATCAGATGTCATTACTTTATCACATTGTGTACATATACATGTGTCTGTATCTTATATCTGTAGGTATAATCAGATCTCATTACTTTATCACATTGTGTACATATACATGTGTCTGTATCTTATATCTGTAGGTATAATCAGATCTCATTACTTTATCACATTGTGTACATATACATGTGTCTGTATCTTATATCTGTAGGTATAATCAGATCTCATTACTGTATCACACTGTGTACATATACATGTGTATTTATCTATCTTATATCTGTAGGTATAATCAGATCTCATTACTGTATCATACTGTGTACATATACATGTGTCTTTAGCTTATATCTGTAGGTATAATCAGATCTCATTACTGGATCACACTGTGTACATATATATGTGTCTGTATCTTATATCTGTAGGTATAATCAGATCTCATTACTGGATCACACTGTGTACATATATATGTGTCTGTATCTTATATCTGTAGGTATAATCAGATCTCATTACTGTATCACACTGTGTACATATACATGTGTCTGTATCTTATATCTGTATGTATTATCAGATCTCATTACTTTATCACATTGTGTACATATACATGTGTCTGTATCTTATATCTGTAGGTATAATCAGATCTCATTACTGTATCACACTGTGTACATATACATGTGTCTGTATCTTATATCTGTAGGTATAATCAGATCTCATTACTGTATCACATTGTGTACATATACACGTGTCTTTATCTTATATCTGTATGTATTATCAGATCTCATTACTTTATCACACTGTGTACATATACATGTGTCTGTATCTTATATCTGTAGGTATAATCAGATTTCATTACATTATCACACTGTGTACATATACATGTGTCTGTATCTTATATCTATAGGTATAATCAGATCTCATTACTGTATCACATTGTGTACATATACATGTGTCTTTATCTTATATCTGTAGGTATAATCAGATCTCATTACTGTATCACATTGTGTACATATACATGTGTCTTTATATGATATCTGTAGGTATAATCAGATCTCATTACTGTATCACATTGTGTACATATACATGTGTCTGTATCTTATATCTGTAGGTATAATCAGATCTCATTACTGTATCACATTGTGCACATATACATGTCTGTATCTTATATCTGTAGGTATAATCAGATCTCATTACTGTATCACACTGTGTACATATACATGTGCCTGTATCTTATATCTGTAGGTATAATCAGATATCATTACTGTGTCACACTGTGTACATATACATGTGTCTGTATCTTATATCTGTAGGTATAATCAGATCTCATTACTGTATCACACTGTGTACATATACATGTGTCTTTATCTTATATCTGTAGGTATAATCAGATCTCATTACTGTATCACACTGTGTACATATACATGTGTCTGTATCCTATATCTGTAGGTATAATCAGATCTCATTACTGTATCACATTGTGTACATATACATGTGTCTGTATCCTATATCTGTAGGTATAATCAGATCTCATTACTGTATCACATTGTGTACATATACATGTGTCTGTATCTTATATCTGTAGGTATAATCAGATCTCATTACTGTATCACATTGTGTACATATACATGTGTCTGTATCCTATATCTGTAGGTATAATCAGATCTCATTACTGTATCACATTGTGTACATATACATGTGTCTTTATCTTATATCTGTAGGTATAATCAGATCTCATTACTGTATTACACTGTGTACATATACATGTGTCTTTATCTTATATCTGTAGGTATAATCAGATCTCATTACTGTATCACATTGTGTACATATACATGTGTCTGTATCTTATATCTGTAGGTATAATCATATCTCATTACTGTATCACACTGTGTACATATACATGTGTATTTATATTATATCTGTAGGTATAATCAGATCTCATTACTGTATCACACTGTGTACATATACATGTGTCTGTATCTTATATCTGTAGGTATAATCAGATCTAATTACTGTATCACACTGTGTACATATACATGTGTCTGTATCTTATATCTGTAGGTATAATCAGATCTCATTACTGTATCACATTGTGTACATATACATGTGTCTGTATCTTATATCTGTAGGTATAATCAGATCTCATTACTGTATCACACTGTGTACATATACATGTGTCTTTATCTTATATCTGTAGGTATAATCAGATCTCATTACTGTATCACACTGTGTACATATACATGTGTCTTTATCTTATATCTGTAGGTATAATCAGATCTCATTACTGTATCACATTGTGTACATATACATGTGTCTGTATCTTATATCTGAAGGTATAATCAGATCTTATTACTGTATCACATTGTGTACATATACATATGTCTGTATCTTATATCTGTAGGTATAATCAGATCTCATTACTGTATCACATTGTGTACATATACATGTGTCTGTTTCTTATATCTGTAGGTATAATCAGATCTCATTACTGTATCACACTGTGTACATATAAATGTGTCTTTATCTTATATCTGTAGGTATAATCAGATCTCATTACTGTATCACACTGTGTACATATACATGTGTCTTTATCTTATATCTGTAGGTATAATCAGATCTCATTACTGTATCACATTGTGTACATATACATGTGTCTTTATCTTATATCTGTAGGTATAATCAGATCTCATTACTGTATCACATTGTGTACATATACATGTGTCTGTATCTTATATCTGTAGGTATAATCAGATCTCATTACTGTATCACACTGTGTACATATACATGTGTCTTTATCTTATATCTGTAGGTATAATCAGATCTCATTACTGTATCACATTGTATACATATACATGTGTCTGTATCTTATATCTGTAGGTATAATCAGATCTCATTACTGTATCACATTGTGTACATATACATGTGTCTGTATATTATATCTGTAGGTATAATCAGATCTCATTACTGTATCACATTGTGCACATATACATGTGTCTGTATCTTATATCTGTAGGTATAATCAGATCTCATTACTGTATCACACTGTTTACATATACATGTGTCTGTATCTTATATCTGTAGGTATAATCAGATCTCATTACTGTATCACATTGTGCACATATACCTGCTTCTTTATCTTATATCTGTCCTTAAAACAATCACCAATACTTTGAGAGAACAATGGAAAATTAACATTTTATTACCTTATCTCTTCTATAACCCACAGGGAGTGTAATTTCTTCTACTGGCTATGGTAATACAGCTTGACCTCGTGACCAAAAACTTTAAGGATGGGTGGGGATACCACAGGCTAAATAAACTAATTCAAATGCCAATATAAGGTTAATGAAAATACTTGTAAACAATTTAATGCACTCCAGCAGGTAAAGTGGATCATTGTGAACAAATTAAAAAGGGGGGGGAAAAAATTGACTAAAATGTCCCTTTAATCCCATGCCGCCCTAACTGCGCTGAGCTTTAGCATGGAACATCCTAGCCATTTGGCTGTCCTGAAGCCATAGAAGCTTCCTAAATGGGACCCCCCCTGACCCAATCCCTTAATTTAAATCATGTGATCGCATGAAGGGTCAAGTAATTTAAATTTTTACTTATTTGTTTACAACGAAACTTGGTTCCAATGTAGACAAATAAGCCCCACCAGGAAAGGGTTAATGGGCCAATAAACTAATTTTATAAATACTCCTACATAAATTTATATTTATAAAATATTTTACCAGGAAGGATACATTGAGATTTCTCTCGTTTTCAAGTATGTCCTGGGAATGAACTACACTTGCCTGCACAATATTTTATATGCAACTGGCAATATAAGAAAAATAGTATTGCAAATTATAAAATCAAAAGAAAACTTCCTTAGATGTTTAGAAACATTGTATTCAGTTTGTAGACGGGAAGAGCTGTGCGGGCCGTGGGACTTCAGTTAGGTAAACCTGTTTTAGTGAAGTAATCTTGTGAAAATGGGGATGACTGAGAAGCAAAAAGTTCTACATTTTATACTACAATTACTTTTGAGAAGGCTGTACCAGTCAAGTCTTAAAGGGACATGCAAATCAAAAATTTAACTTTTATGATTCAAAGCATAACATTTTAAGAGACTTTTCAATTTACTTATATTATAAAATTTACTTTATTATACAGAAATATAGATTTTGATGTCAGATAAAACTATAGGCCCAAAAAGTCCACCCACATAAAGATTCATTACTTTGTATAAACGCTTTATGACCCCTTGTTCTGGTGTTGCGCTTTTTGTAAAAATTACTTATAGCCTCAGACTTTTAAGCCCCCTTAAAGTATATAAGTGTTTCTATATCACCTCTGTTCCTTCGCTACTCTAAGCTTTACATATTTAAGTTATTGAACCTTTTTAATGTACGTTATTTTAGACCCTGTACCATCGAAATGAGGCCTAATTAGTGATCTGTAAAGCTGCACAAGAACTTTACTATTCTTGCAGCAAATATCTACACAACCAATTAGGGATGTGTAATAAGCAGTTTCGTTAGCTGTCAAATGTTGAAGGTGGTGGCTCTTTTCGGAACCAGATTTTTTTCTTGTGAAAGTACGAAGCACTAAAATCTTCGCAATTTCACAAGAAGAAATTCAGCTCTAAACAGAACTAAATGCAGCGAGCGGTCGCCATTTTTCCATATTTGGCAGCCAACAAAACTGCCAGACACACAATCCTACAATCAAACGTTCTACTGGCATTACTGCAGTGTTTACCAAATGTAATATCTCAAATAATAATTCCCAAGTCCTTTTTCTCTTTTGTAACAGTCAGAAAAGTGTCACTGTAATAAACTTGCACACTTACTTCCTAAATGCATAATTCTGTACTTTGTATTGTTGAACAGTAGATCCCAGTCATTTATCCAATCCTTAGATTTTTATTTTATGCGACTTCGCTGTTTGATCCGCCCCTCTTCCAAAATTAACTCCATTATACATTTTTGTATCATCGGCAAATAGACACATTCCTCCTATAGCTAATATGGCTGATAAATGTTAAAAACAAAAACAGACCCTAGAACTGACCCCTGAGGAACACGACTAGTAACTGCCCCGCAGCTGAATGCACTTATTTAGTTATTAAAGAGACAGTGAACACCTTGTAACATTCTTTTTTCTGCAATAAACTGTACCCACTATTTGCAGGATCCAATCTGGGCTTTAGTCAGCAGACAACAATGCTAAACAAGATCATAAAGTGTAAATGCAATTTCCTATATTTTATACTAGTATTCGGCAGCTAATGAATTTCAGAGCTGGATTTCTTCTTGTGAACACACTAAGATCTGGAAGTGCATTTGTTAGCTGCCAAATACTACAAATGCACATCCCTAATAAAATCATTTATTTAAAGTTATCAGGTAAAGTCAATTAGAGACAGATGTGTAGCAGAGTTAGTCTTGAAAAGTCAGCAGGGTGTATTTCAGGCACTGAGTATTAGAAATTGCTCAATTTTCAGAGCTAAATTACATAAAAAAAGGGGGGGGGGGGCAAAATAAATCATTAAAATATATTGTAGTTTCAATCTGCATAACTAAACCTATATAAAAATCTCAAGGTGTTTACTATCCTTTTAAGACACTGCAATCTATTCTTAAAGGGACAGTCTACACTAAAAATAAACAATTATTGCCCATAGATGACAACATGGAACATTATCCCAAGGAGCAGTCATTTTTTACATGCAGTCAAAAAAAATTAATTTTGCATCGTTTTCTGATTTAAAATGGCGGCTGGACTCCTCTTTTCAGCAACATGACAACTCACAAAGGGGTTGTGGAGAATGATTCAGGCTTGTGCACATTGATTTGCACATGCGCAGTGTGCACAAGTTTACTGAGCCGGCCCCTCTTAAAACACGCAGCTGAAGTAACGGCCTCATTCTAACAGCGGACAAAATACAGAGCGGTGTCAAGTGTGTCTCATATCCCATTACAGGCAATACGGCACTGGATGTTTTATGAATTGTTCAGTTATTTTTTTTTTAACATATATTTATCGTTCTGTACTACAACATTATGTCAAAGCATGTTGGCACCTTAAGATTACTTCCAAATGTCTGTAAAGAGACACGAAAGTAGCCTACACTCAATTCCGCTAGGTACTTTGTCTGCTGTTAGAATGGCGCAGTTACTTTAGTTCCGTGTTATAAGAGGGCCCAGCTCTGTCACTTTGCTCGCACTGCGCATATAATGTGCAGAAGCACATTTTGGATGTCCACAGCATGGAGCACAGTTTCAGCAAAAACTCCTTAAGTTGTGATGTCACTGAAAGGAGGAGTCTGGCTACCATTTTAAATCACGATGCAAAAAAAAAAAAAATACTTCTCCTTGGGATAAACTGAGCTTTATAACCCTTAGGACGGCATGGAACATCCTACTTTATACAGCGTCCTGCAAGAAGCAGCCTTGGGGGTCGTGCCTAGCAGTGAAGGCAGTCCCCCATGATCTGACCCCGGCCTTGAAATCACATGACCACATGGACGATCGTGTGATCGTCATTCTGATGCTAACACTATTGTACAGGCATGAAGGGGTCAAATAGACTAATCGTCTTGTTATGCAGATAATTGCTTATCAACAACGGCCATTTATTAGAATTAGACAAACATCTGTGCTAAAATGATCTAACAAAAATAACTGGGAAACTGTGTTTGTTTCCCCTTAATGTGCTCCAAATGACTTGATATACTTACTGCAGGTTACTAAATGTATGGGAAATTGTTTCATCGTATTCTCTAAAATCATCACTATTTGCAAGTATATGCCCATTGAAATGAAAGAGCAGACCTGGTTCTGTTATCTCTTATCCTACAAAGAGTCCAGTTAGGTATTGAAATCCTAATTAAAACAGAGTTCAATTAGCAAAACCAGCTATTTCAGGTACAAAACTATGTCTCTGTATCACCCCTACTAGGAGGTTGACACTACCTCCTGTTTACATAGCCTTTCTACACAGCATTCAAAATATTCATATTTCCAGTATAGGTAGCAACAGGCAAAAGCAGCAATTCCAAATGACAAAGCAAAAGTAAAGGATATGTAGGGAGGGATTAGGGGTAAGAAGTGTCTGGTGGGAGGGTAATCTCTACACTAAAGCTAAAATTAACCTTCCAAGCTACCCGATTAACCCCTTCACTGCCGTGAATAATAGAAGTGTGGTGTGCAGCTGCAATTAGCAGCCTTCTAAATCACCAAAAAGCAATGGCAAAGCCCTGTATGTCTGCTACTTCTGAACAAAGAGGATCCCAGAGAAGCTTTTACAGCCATTTGTGCCATGACTGCACAAGCGGTATGTAAATTTCAGTGAGAACCCCAAAGTTTGTGAAAAAGTTACGTTTTTTATTTTATCGCATTTGGCGGTGAAATGGTGGCATGAAATATACCAAAATGGGCCTAGATCAATACCTTGGGTTGTCTACATAAATATACATAAAGTTTTGTCAGGGAAATAAAAAAAAAAAAGTCTCTCTTTCTGTTTAAATGGAGTGATAGAAAAATGCTAAAAATTCTCTGGTATTTTGGGCAAGTTTTTCGCTAAAAATCCTGGTAGTGAAGGGGTTAAACCCTTAAAATATGTAGCAGCCATAAGTAAAATACACACACACACACACACAATACTGAGCTCAAACAGGCTGACACGGTTACCCAAGTCTCATTTTCCTCTTCAAGCTATGTGTGGCAAAAGTCAGTCTGCTCGTTTCATTTCACTAGGGACGCCTCCAGCAGAAGATAAATAACTCACAACCGCAGATAAAGACGACAAGTTGTTCTGTGCAAAACTTATATAAAAAATAATGTTCTATTGCAAACTGCAGCACTGGTTTGAATCAGCTTTTTTTCAATGTCAGATAAAACTGGAAAAATAACATTTACTTTTTTACTAGTACATTTATTTCTTTCACTATGGCCTCCATTTAAAGGGACACGTACACTAGCAGGTTACTAATGACCATGCTTTTGTTTTTCCTTACAATTATAAGCTAGTGAAGCTGCTTCCCACTGGGCGCCACCATCTTGGAACTTATATTTGTTATGTAACTTTTAAACTGTGCAAAAAATATAACTTCTGCTCACTATTACGTGAGCTAAACGGACGTGCAAGGAACAGCGGTCAAAAAACAATATCTGTGAAAGTGCACCGCGTCCGTCACATGATGCAACAATACGTTTCAAGATGGCGGTGCCCAGTATAAAATACAGAGCTTTAGCAGCTGGATTCTGTAATGAGATAAATAAGAGAAAAGCTTTAGAGAGCTGACAAAAACAATAAGGAAGAATATTAATAGCATGGTGATTAGAGAGACAATCTAGTCAAAATTAAACTTAGGATTCAAAAAGCACACAATTTTAAAAAGGACATTATACACTAGATTTATCTTTGCATAAATGTTTTGTAGATGATCCATGTATATAGCCCATAGTTTTTTTTTTTTTTAAATGTATAGTTTTTGCTTATTTTTAAATAACATTGCGCTGATTTTCAGACTCCTAACCAAGCCCCAAAGTTTTATGTGAATACCGTCAGCTACCTTCTCTAGCTTGCTCCTGTTTGTGTTAAAGGTCTTTTCATATGCAAAGGAAGGGGGAGGGTCTGCATTTTTTGCACTTGCAGTGGGTGTTCCAGCTAATCTTTTTAACATTGCTAAACTGAGAGCTTCTAAGTAAGTTTTCAAACAGTTTTATACTGGATTTTTAGATCAGTATCTGTGCATTTTATTCTTTATAGTAGTGTCTATTACATGCAATTAAAAGAAAATTGGTGTATACTGTCCCTTTAAGATTCTTTCCAATTTACTTCCATTATCAGATTTTGCACAATCTTTATATTCACACTTTCTAGTGTGTGATTGGCTGATGTCTGTCACATGATACAGGGGTTTGCAAATGGGAGAAAAAATACATTTGCCAGAAAAAGAAAAATCTACTGCTTTTGTGAAATTCAGAGTAATTGTTATTGCAATGTCTTTATTATGCAATTCTACGGTATTTAGTGATCCTTTAATAACCATTCTACTGTAGCTGTACTCTGCAAATGTAATGTCCCTTTAAGAAGCTTCACAGGCTGGAAAACCGTCTACCTGTGTACAAACAAGTACTCTTATGCTGCATGAGAGTAAGGGTTGTCAATCACCCTGGTAGGATTAGACCTGGGCGATTTAAATCCACCATCTCCAAGGTGGTTGAGAGATTAGGATGAGAGAGCCTGCATCACAACGCTTTCTTAGCTTCATGAATAAACAAACTGAAGAAACGTTTTGAGTCATACACCCAGGAATAATAAACTGCTGCCAAGGAAGACCCTCATCTGTGAGCCAATCGTGAGCAGTATATATACGTATCCAACCGTCACTGGACTTGCCCTGCTCTGAAATTAAACTGGACCATGCCAGGTGTTAAAGGCACAGTTTAAAAAGTGCAAAAAACAAATGCTCTGTGTTAGAGCCTTTTATTATTTCACCCAACCCCAGAGCAGCAATGCAGTACAGGGATCTAGCTGAACAAATCAGATGAGTTAATGACAAGAGGCATATGTGGGTAGCCAATCACCAGCTAGCTGCCAGTAGTGCATTACTGCTCCTATCTATAAGTAAGTTCCCATCACAGTTTTGAAACGCGTAAGATGTTTTGCAAAATCTCTGTGTATTTATAATTGATGAAATAAAGGATTATTTTTTACTTGAGTGCAGCAAGATGCTTTTTGTTTGTGCTTCCCCTATACCTATGTATGCTTTTCAACAAAGGATACCAAGATAACTAATCAAATGTGATAGAAATATAATGAAGTCTTTTAAAACTGCATGCTTTATTTGAAACATGAAAGTTTGATCTTTAATTAAAAAGAATATATTTGTTTTAATTGTTTATATCCCTTTAAACAAGATAGAGCAAGATATATTAAATTTACTAATGAAAGAGATTTAATTTCCTGCAACGGAAACGTTTTTTCACTGTAAGAGTAATACAATTGTGGAACTCATTACCAAAGGAGGTAGTGAATGCCAATACCCTAGATACATTTAAAAAATGTTTGGATACATTTCTGGCTAGAAACAAAATTCATGGATATGATTGCTTGTATTAAATGGGTCACCTTTTAGTGGGAATAATTTAAGCTCATCTGAAACTTTTTGTAAGTATATTAGATTTGTATAGGTTGAACGAAAGACGGTCTTTTTTCAACCTCATCTACTATGAAAGAAGGGATAGTTTACCTAAGATAGATTGACGTTGATAACTTGACCAAATGCCACAGCCTTTTTCAATTTCTTGCATTTGATTTTTTTCAGTCTTAAGCTCATGTTCTATCAAGACGTTCTATCTACTAGAACAAGGTAACAAGTTCCCATTTCCTTGGAATGCATATTAGGAACGTTCTGTAGATACTACATTCATAAGCAGGGCAGGGGTTTACGTTCATAAAATAAACTGTAAATAAATCACTTATTTCATTTTTGTTCTATCAAGTTTGTTTTGACAGCCATACCCTTAATTGGAATGTATTTATCTTTTTATAATCAGAGCATAAAAAGAAAAATGATTAGTATGTGTGGTTGAAATAACAGCATTGCGATCAAACCATAAAGAAAGTATTTCTTTAGAATAAATCAAGCTTTTGCTTTAACTGTTTTACAAAAGAAGCAATAGATCCAATGACATGTCAAACACGCCGAGCCACGGAGTAAACTGCAGCTGTTTTGTATAAATAAAGCAATAAAGCGACTACAGTTCTAAATATGTTGTATGTGTGGCTTGACTGTATACATCAAATTGTATACACCCAAGCTTCCTTAAATGACGAACATTTTACCAGGCAATTAAAATACCATCTGACATAAAACAGAAGTTTGCAAAGAATAGGGGTACTGAGATCTAATTTACACGAGCCACAGACAGTTTGGGGTTAAGAGAGGGAATAAATGTATTAACTTTCATCACTTTCAGTCCAACTTGAAATGGGTTAAAAGGTCATTAACTTGTCCAAAGTACCCGAGAATTTTTATCATTTTTGCTATTAATTCATTTAAACAGAAATAGACTTTTTTTTAATTTTTTTTTATTTACCCATCAAAGATTGTAGACAATGCAAGGTATTGATCTAGGCCCATTTTGGTATATTCCATGCCACTGTTTAGTTATGAAACTTGCTTTGTTCTCTTTGTAACATTTGTTGGGTAAACCTAGGAAGGCACATAAGACATTAGAAGCATGACATTAGCTCATTGTAAGCCGTCTTTGCAGCAATGTATAACATTGCTAAAAACACTGTAGCCATAGAGTGCTGAAAACACAGACTGACAGACTCCTGAGGATGTATGAACCAACCTAAGTTTACTCACTAACAAAGGATACCAAGAGAAAAAAATTGACAATAGGAGTATGCAAATTTAATGCACATTTAAAGGAACATGAAACCCAACATTTATCTTTCATGATTCAGATAGAGAATACATTTTGAATCAACTTTCCTATTTACTTCTTTAATCTATTTTGCTTCATTTTCTTTTTATGCTTTATTGAAGGAGCAGCAATGCACTACTGGGAGCTAGCTGAACACATCTGTAAGCCAATAACAACAGGCATATATGAGCAGCCACCAAGCAGCAGCTAGCTACCAGCTCCTTAACCCCTTAACGACCGAGGACGTGCAGGGTACGACCTCAAAAAAAAGGCAGTTAACGCCTGAGGACGTACCCTGCACGTCCTCTGTGTGGAAAGCAGCTCGCTTCCAACTGCTTTCCGGTTATTGCAGTGATGCCTCGATATGGAGGCTTCCTGCAATAACCTTGTATGGTCATCCGATGCAGAGAGAGCCACTCTGTGGTCCTCTCTGCACCGGACATCGATGGCCGGTATCGTTGGTGGGTGGGAGCCTGTGTGGGAGGCGAGTGGCGGCCATCGATGATGATCGGTGATGTGGAGGGGGGCAGGAATGTCCGGGGGCGGGAATGTCCGGGGGCACGCACGGACGCGCGCGCGTGCACGGGAGGGCGGGGGCAGGCGCGTGCACGGGGAGCGGGTGGGAACCGCTACACTACAGAAAAAGTTGTAATACAAATTAAAAAAAAAAGGATCAGGCAGGTGGTGGGGGTTGGTCTGTGGGGGGGGGGAAGCTACACTACAGGAAAAAAAAAACACTTTTTTTGCAAACTGGGTACTGGCAGACCGCTGCCAGTACCCAAGATGGCCCCCAATAAGGCAGATGGGGAGGGTTAGAGAGCCGTTTTGGGGGGGGGGGGGATGCTACACCACAGCATATGTAAATATGCTAAAAAAAATAAAATAAACTAAAAAACCTTTTATTTTAGTACTGGCAGACTTTCTGCCAGTACTTAAGATGGCGGGGACAATTGTGGGGTGGGGGAGGGAAGAGAGCTGTTTGGGAGGGATCAGGGGGTCTGATGTTTCAGGTGGGAGGCTGAGCTCTACACTAAATGTGATATTAACCCTGCAAGCTCCCTACAAGCTACCTAATTAACCCCTTCACTGCTAGCCATAATACACGTGTGATGCGCAGCAGCATTTAGCGGCCTTCTAATTACCAGAAAGCAACGCCAGTCATATAGGTCTGCTATTTCTGAACAAAGGGGATCCCAGAAAAGCATTTACAACCATTGGTGCCATAATTGCACAAGCTGTTTGTAAATAATTTCAGTGAGAAACCTAAAATTGTGAAAAATTTTACTTTTTTTTTTTTATTTGATCGCATTTGGCGGTAAAATGGTGGCATGAAATATACCAAAATGGGCCTAGATCAATACTTTGGGTTGTCAACTACACTACACTAAAGCTAAAATTAACCCTACAAGCTCCCTAATTAACCCCTTCACTACTGGGCATAATACACGTATGGTGCACAGTGGCATTTAGCGGCCTTCTAATTACCAAAAAGCAACGCCAAAGCCATATATGTCTGCTATTTCTGAACAAAGGGGATCCCAGAGAAGAATTTACAACCATTTATGCCATAATTGCACAAGTTGTTTGTAAATAATTTCAGTGAGAAACCAAAAGTTTGTGAAAAAAAATTGTGAAAAAGTGAACGATTTTTTGTATTTGATCGCATTTGGCGGTGAAATGGTGGCATGAAATATACCAAAATGGACCTAGATCAATACTTTGGGTTGTCTACTAAAAAAATATATATACATGTCAAGGGATATTCAGGGATTCCTGAAAGATATCAATGTCCCAATGTAACTAGCGCTAATTTTGAAAAAAAAAAAATGGTTTGGAAATAGCAAAGTGCTACTTGTATTTATGGCCCTATAACTTGCAAAAAAAGCAAAGAACATGTAAACATTGGGTATTTCTAAACTCAGGACAAAATTTAGAAACTATTTAGCATAGGATTTTTTGGAGGTTGTATATGTGTAACAGATTTTGGGGGTCAAAGTTAGAAATAGTGTGTTTTTTTCATTTTTCCTCATATTTTATATTTTTTTTATAGTAAATTATAAGACATGATGAAGATAATGGTATCTTTAGAAAGTCCATTTATTGACGAGACAAACAATATATAATATGTGTGGGTACGGTAAATGAGTAAGAGGAAAATTACAGCTAAACACAAACACCGCAAAAATGTAAAAATAGCCTTGGTCCCAAACGGACAGAAAATGGAAAAGTGCTGTGGTCATTAAGGGGTTAAAAGAACAGTAAAGTCCAAAAAAAACTTTCATGATTTAAATAGAGAATGTAATTTTAAACAACTTTCCAATTTACTTTTATCACCAATTTTGCTTTGTTCTCTTGGTATTCTTAGTTGAAAGCTAAAACTAGGAGGTTTATATGCTAATTTCTTAGACCTTGAAGACTGCCTCTAATCTGAATGCATTTTGACCATTAGAGGGCATTAGTTCATGAGTTTCATATAGATAACATTGAGCTCATGCACGTGAAGTTACCCAGGAGTGAGCACTGATTGGCTAAAATGCAAGTCTGTCAAAAGAACTGAAATAAGGGGGGCAGTTTGCAGAGGCTTAGATACAAGGTAATCACAGAGGTAAAAAGTGTATTATTATAACTGTTGGTTATGCAAAACTGGGGAATGAGTAATAAAGGGATTATCTATCTTTTTAAACCACAAAAAATCTGGTGTTGACTGTCCCTTTAATTACCTAGGTATTCTTTTCAACAAAGGATACCAAAACAACAAGGTGAAATTGGAAAATTGTTTAAAATTTTATGTTCTACATGAATCATGAAAAAGAAATGTAGGTGTTATGTCTCTTTAAAAAGAATGCACGTGTGTATTTGTTTAATGTTTGATTGTGGTCTCTATGTGGCAGTTTTTTTCCAAAAGCGGGTAGGTCAATATAGTCAATTAGAGGCTACATCACTCACACCATTTATTCAAGTGCCATAAAACAGGTTGAGATCTGTGCATATCCTAAAAGGGCTAATTAATTCAAAATAGTTTTCAAAAATAAGCAAAAATACTAACATAGTTATGCTGTCTGGGGAAGTCTATTCCACCCCCCTTATCAGTGTT
>NC_069508.1:204412602-204450102 GCF_027579735.1 Bombina bombina
AAAATTGGTGATAAAAGTAAATTGGAAAGTTGTTTTAAAATGACATGCCCTATCTGAATCATGAAAGTTTTGTTTGGACTTGCCTGTCCCTTTAATATATTTTCAATGACTTGTTAAACCAGCTGCAGAGTATAAAATGTGAAAAATTGCATTTTCAGGTTTGTGTGTATGAAATTGCTGGTTTTGTTCCACAGCCTATTAAAATGGGTTGAGCTTGCAGGTAATATCAGATCTCATTATGTTATCACTTTGTGTACACACACTTGCTTCTTTATCTTATATCTGTTTGTAAACCAAAGCTCAATACTTCAAGAGAACAATGGAAAATTAACATTTTATTACTCAAATATGTGATAAGCCTGCCCAGAGGGCAGTCTATGTTTAAAAACTACACCCCCCCCCCCAAGATAGTTACAAAAAATAAATAAAAAAAAAATAAAAAAAAAATTACAGAAAACAAAAAAAAAAAAAAAAGGTATCCATCCAAAATAAAAAATACCCCTATAAAAATAAAAAATCCCCCCCCAAAATAAAAACACCCCCTAATCTAATACTAAACTACCAATAGCCCTCAAAAGGGCCTTTTGTAGAGCATTGCCCTAAGTTAAACAGCTCTTACCTCTGAAAAATACTAAATCCCCCCTAACAGTAAAAAAACCCCACCCACCAAACCCCCCAAAATAAAAAAATAAAAAATAAACACTAAAAAAACTAAATTACCCATTGCTTCTAAAGAGTCATTTGTATGGGCATTGCCCTTAAAAGGGCGTTCAGCTCTATTTCAATTGCCCAAATCCCTAATCTTAAAAATAACCCCCCCCCCCAAAAAAAAAAAAAAACCCTAACACTAAGCCCCAAATAGGTACTCACGGTTCCTGAAGTCCGGCGGATCCATCATCTTCTATCTTCATCCACAGCGAAGGCAGTGTGGAGCGTAGGTGTGGAGCGGTCTTCCCAGATGTGGCACTCCTCTTCATGCGATCGGCCACCGCACACTGAAGATTGAATAGAAGGTACTCCATATTTATTGGGGTACCTTGCATTCCTATTTGCTGATAAGGCGGCACGGAGTGGAGGTGAAGAGCTGTTTTCCCGATGCCTACATCATCAATGGCGGCGGTCCTCAGCTGCATGGAGGCTCCACTTCATCCGATGTCCGTTGTAGACTGAAGATTGAATGCAAGGTACCGCAATCAATTTGGGGTACCTTGCATTCCTATTGGCTAAAATTTTGAAATCAGCCAATAGGATTTCATTAGCTCTCATCCTATTGGCTGATTTTAAAATATCAGCAAATAGGAATGCAAGGTACCCAAATAAATATGGAGTACCTTCCATTCAATCTTCAGTCTGCGGTGGACGACCGCATGAAGAGGAGCGCCACATCTGGGAAGACCACTCCACACCTCCGCTCTGCGCTGCCTTCGCTTTGGATGAAGATAGAAGATGAAGGACCCGCCTGGAAGAAGACCTTCTCCGCCGGACTTCAGGAACCGCGAGTACCTTTTTGGGGCTTAGTGTTAGGGTTTTGTTTTTTTGGAGGGGGATTATTTTTAAGATTAGGGATTTGGGCAATTGAAAAAGAGCTGAATGCCCTTTTAAGGGCAATGCCCATACAAATGCCCCTTTAGGGGCAATGGGTAGTTTAGGTTTTTTAGTGTTAGGTTTTTTATTTTGGGAGGTTTTACTGTTAGGGGGGACTTGGTTTTTTCTTTTTAATGTAAAAGAGCCGATTTCTTTAGGGCAATGCCCTACAAAAAGCCCTTTTAAGGGCTATTGGTAGTGTTTATTCTTAGATAAGGGGGTGTTTATATTTGGGGGGGTGGGCTTTTTTATTTTCATAGGGATTAGGTTATTTTTTTTATTTTGTCTAATGTGGTTTATTGTGTGTAATGTTAGCCTTTTTTAATTTTCTGTAATTTTAGATTAGTTTAAACTTAGTTTTCTTTATTTTTATTGTAATTTAGGATTATTTTAATTTATGTAATGGGGTTAATTTAGGGGGTGTTAGGTTAGGGGGTAAGTGATTAGTTATTTGCGTTGTGAGGTTTGGCGGTTTAGGGGTTAATAGATTAAGTTAATTAGCGATGTGGGTTAATGGCGGTTTAGGGGTTAATAGATGTATTAGGTAATTTGCGATGTTGGAGTTGGTGGATTTAGGGGTTAATCATTTTATTAGATTTTTTGGGGGGGTTTATTACTTATTGCAGGCGGTTAGGTTTTTTTTTTGTAATGCTCCGTTTGCCTTCGCTGCATCCCGGTGGATTCCGAAATTGGCAGGGTGGTGAAAGAATCCACCGCAGCGAAGCTGCATCCAGGTGAATTCTTTTGGCTGCGCGCGGACCCAACATTCCTTTGAGGATGCGTGTGCAACTGGCAACACCGACGGACGCGTTACAAACGCAATTATAGTATAGATTATCCTGTGCCCCACTGGGAGTGTAATTTATTTTGCTGGCTGTGTTTACTTAGGCTTGTCAATAGCCTAAACTCCAGTATAGAAACTTTTAGTGTAGGTTGGGATTCCACAGGCTAAATTAGCTATTTAAAATGATGAAATAAGGGTAAAGTAGCTACTTGTAAACAATTTAATACACTTCAGCAGGTAAAATGGATCATGCGAACAATTTAAAGGGGAGAGATTTTTGTGTAAACTGTCCCTTTAACAATATGCACAAAAAGGTACAAACCTAGTAAGTATAAGGTAATTTTCAGCTATAACAGAATATATAGATGGTTAGCAACTTACCTAGCGCTGGGTATCCAAGATAAAACCTATCAGCTCCCAGCCATCCAAGGAATAAGGAGAGAGCAACTGCCACTTTGTAAGAATAGCCATTTCTGCATAGAAACACAATTTGTACATGAACTGCTGATGCCACAGCACATTTAAAGAACCTTTAATCAGGATTATGCAGATCAATAATTCTTGTCTAGTAGCAAAATGTCCAGCAACTAATTCATTCAACAGCAATCAAATTAATGTTCAGCACCGTGCAAGAACGCTAAATACCAAACAAACAATGCAAACAGTTTTTATTTGATATATAAGCACTTGTATGTTATTGCTAACAGTTTACGAGGCCCTGGCAATAACGGGGTTAATGCTCAAGCTGATTAAACATTTTTTTTTGTCTGCAATGTTTTTAAGCCTTTCAAATCCAGACAAAAAAATTATACCTTGATCACTGCATTCTGATCAATAAAAAAAATATCTTTTTAGCAAACGATACAAAGAAAATTAATAGAAGTAAATCGCATGCTCTAAATCATGAAAGAAAAATTTTGGGTTCATATCCCTTTAAATATCGGTTGTATTGCAGAGCAAAGTTATAAGGTCTTTAAAGTGAAGGTCCATTTTGATGAATTAGCGCCCGGTTTTTAATAAACCAATTAAAAACAAGGGCACTTTAATTCATCAAAATTGACATTTCCCCGTGTTCTTCAAAAACTTACCTTTTAATCCTGAATGCCGCTTCAGCGATTCCCCTGGCCGTCGGAAGCCTCTGCTGACGTCAGAAATGATGAATCAGGCTTCCTCCGGATTAGCCATTTTGGACCCGCGAATGCGGCTTGCGACGAGCGGAGGAAGTGCTGGAGCGGCTGCCAGGATTAAAAGGTAAGTTTTTGAAGAAAACCGTGAAATGTCAATTTTGATGAATTAAAGTGCCCTTGTTTTTAATAGGTTTATTAAAACCCGGGCACTAATTCATCAAAATGGACCTTCACTTTAAAGGTTCTATAGCAAAATAATTTGTTTAAATTTTTTTATTTTTTTTTAAATTACCCGAAAACCGCTTTTAATTAATGCTATTTTCCAAAAACTACAAAGAAGTAGGAAAACGGATGCCTCAAAAAAAAATTTACAATCAGCGAATGCTACCCAGGTGCTGAACCAAAAATGGGCTGGCTCCTAAGCTTTACAGTCCTGCTTTTCAAATAAAGATACCAAGAGAACAAAGAAAATTGATAATAGGAGTAAATTAGAAAGTTGCTAAGAATTGCTGCTCTATCTGAATCATGAAAGTTAAAACGTGGGTTTCATATCCCTTTAAACCAGGTTGCTAGGAACATGCCTGATAGCTCACATTAGATTACGTTACATTTTTTAATAGCTACTAAGTAAAGCACTTTACATTTCCGTACTCGTTACCTTATTTTCAGACTAAACACAGGAAAAGTCATGATGACGGTGTGGGACTACTTTGTGGGGAACATTTATGAAGATTACTAGGAGCTGTTATAAGCCGGCACATTAAAGGGAAACCCCTTTCTTTTTTCATGATTCAGATAGACCATACATTTTAAAGCAACATTCCAATTTACTTCTATTATCAATTTTGTGCATTCTCTTGGTGTCCTTTATTAAAGGAATAGCAATGCACTACAGGAAGCTAGATGAACACAATTGTTAAGCCAATGACAAGAGGCAAATATGTGCAGCCACCAATCAGCAGCCTAGCTCCCAGCTCCTGAGCCTACCTAGGTATGCTTTTCAAACTATACCAAGAGAACAGAGCAAATTACATAATAGAAGTAAACTGGGAAGTTGTTTAATATTGCATACTGTATCTGAATCACAAAAGAAAAAGTTTGTGTTTTATGTCTCTAACACATTTGGCTTTTGTTTTGTTTTTTTGCTTGAAAAAGTGATTTATCTTGAAAATAAAACAGCTGTAGATCTCTGCTAAGGCTCAATGGCCAACACTGATCTAACAGCCAATGAGCCTTAGCAGGAAGTACCTGTCAGCCAATGAGCCTTAGCAGGAAGTACCTGTCAGCCAATGAGCCTTAGAAGGAAGTACCTGTCAGCCAATGAGCCTTAGCAGGAAGTACCTGTCAGCCAATGAGCCTTAGCAGGAAGTACCTGTCAGCCAATGAGCCTTAACAGGAAGTACCTGTCAGCCAATGAGCCTTAGCAGGAAGTACCTGTCAGCCAATGAGCCTTAGCAGGAAATAGATTAATGATACTGCTGTTTTAGTTCCAAATTAAATTCAAACAACTTGTATCACAATGTTTAAACGCTGATCTTTCATATAAAAAAAATTCAATGCAGTGTCATTTAAGTTACAAAAACATAAAATATAATACTTACACATTGCGGCAAGGAAAGGGCCTGTAAAACCCTACTTCATTACCAGAAAACATTGTCACATTTCCACCATAATCCTTACAGGAAATATTAGGAGCCGGAAAACATGGTGCTACAAAATGAATACAAACACACACACACAAAAAAAATTAATCTTCAAGTCAAACTCCCTCACCCCCCCCCCCCAAAAAAAAAACAAGTAAAAATACTTCCAATAAACACACAGTTTTTTAATCATACTTCTTTGATCTACATTAAACCAAGTAGAAAACATAATTTATGTAAGAGCTTACCTGATAAATTAATTTCTTTCATATTGGCATGAGCTAGTGACGTATGGGATATACAATCCTACCAGGAGGGGCAAAGTTTCCCAAACCTCGAAATGCCTATAAATACACCCCTCACCACACCCACAATTCAGTTTAACGAATAGTCAAGTAGTGGGGTGATAAAGAAAAGGAGTAAAAAGCATCAAATAAAAGGAACTGGAAATATAATTGTGCTTTATACAAATAAACATAACCACCATAAAAAGGGTGGGTCTCATGGACTCTTGCAATATGAAAGAAATTAATTTATCAGGTAAGTTCTTACATAAATTATGTTTTCTTTCATGTAATTGGCAAGAGTTCATGAGCTACTGACGTTTGGGATAGTAATACCCAAGATGTGGTACTCCACAGAAGAGTCACTAGAGAGGGAGGGATAAAATAATAACAGCCATTCTCCGCTGAAAAATTAAATCCACAACCAAAAGAATAAGTTTTTCTTATAATTGAAAAAAAAAAAAAAAACTTAAAACATAAGCAGAGGAATCAAACTGAAACAGCTGCCTGAAGAACTTTTCTACCAAAAACTGCTTCCGAAGAGGCAAATACATCAAAACGTTAGAATTTAGTAAATGTATGCAAAGAAGACCAAGTAGCTGCTTTGCAAATAAACTGAAGCTTCATTCTTAAAAGCCCACGAAGTGGAGACTGATCTAGTAGAATGAGCTGTGATTCTCTGAGGCGGGGCCTGACCCGACTCCACATAAGCCTGATGAATCAAAAGCTTTAACCAAGAGGGCAAAGAAATGGTAGAGGCTCGCTGACCTTTCCTAGAACCAGAAAAGAAAACAAATAGACTAGAAGTCTTCCTGAAATCATTATTAGCTTCAACATAATATTTCAAAGCTCTTACAACATCCAGAGAATGTAAGGATCTCGTCAAATAATTCTTAGGATTAGGACACAAAGAAGGGACAAGAATTTCCCTATTAATGTTGTTAGAATTCACAACTTTAGGTACAAATTTAAATGAAGTCCGCAAAACTGCCTTATCTTGAAGAAAAATCAGAAAAGGTGACTCACAAGAAAGAGCAGATAATTCAGAAACTCTTCTAGCAGAAGAGATAGCCAAAAGGAACAATACTTTCCAAGAAAGTAGTTTAATATCCAAAGAATGCATAGGCTCAAAAGGAGGAGCCTGTAAAGCCTTCAAAACCAAATTAAGACTCCAAGGAGGAGAAATTGATTTAATGGCAGGCTTGATACGGACCAAAGCCTGAACAAAACAGTGAATATCAGGAAGCTTAACAATCTTTCTTTGAAATAAAACAGAAAGAGCAGAGATTTGTCCCTTCAAGGAACTTACAGATAAACCTTTATCCAAACCATCCTACAGAAACTGTAAAATTATAGGAATTCTAAAAGAATGCCAGGAGAATTTATGAGAACACCATGAAATATAGAAGTCTTCCAAACTCGATAATAAATCTTCCTAGAAACAGATTTACAAGCCTGTAACATAGTATCAATCACTGAGTCAGAGAAACCTCTATGACTAAGCACTAAGCGTTCAATTTCCATACCTTCAAATTCAATGATTTGAGATCCTGATGGAAAAAAACGGTCCTTGAGACAGAAGATCTGGTCTTAAAGGAAAAGGAAGTGGCCATGGTTGACAACTGGACATCCGGACAAGGTCCATATACCAGAACCTGTGAGGCCATGCTGGTGCTACCAGAAACACAAACAAATGTTTCATGATGATCTTGGAGATCACTCTTGGAAGAAGAACTAGAGGCGGGAAGATATAAGCAGGTTGGTAAAACCAAGGAACTGCCAACGCATCCACCGACTCCGCCTGAGGATCCCTGGACAGGTACCTGGGAAGTTTCTTGTTCAGATGGGAAGCCCTCAGATCTATTTCTGGAAGACCTCACATCTGAACAATCTGAAAAAACACATCTAGATGGAGTGATCCCTGCCCCGGATGTAAAGTCTGACAGTTCCCAATTGTCTACACCTGGGATATGTACCGCAGAAATTAGACAAGAGCTTGATTCCGCCCAAGCAAGTATCCGAAATACTTCTTTCATAGCGAGGGGACTGCGAGTCCCACCCTGATGATTGACATATGCCACAGTTGTGATAGTGTCCGTCTGAAAACAAATGAATGGTTCTCTCTTCAATAGAGGCCAAACCTGAAAAGCCCTGAAAATAGCACAAAGTACTAAAATATTAATTAGTAACTTCGCCTCTTGAGATTTCCAAACCCTTTGAGCTGTCAGAGATCCCCAGACAGCTCCCCAACCTGAAAAGACTTGCATCTGTTGTGATTACAGTCCAGGTTGGACGAACAAAGGAGGCCCCTTGAACTATACGATGGTGGTCTAACCACCAAGTCAGAGAGAGTCGAACATTGGGATTTAAGGATATTAATTGTGATATCGTTGTATAATCCCTGCACCATTGATTCAGCATACAAAGCTGGAGAGGTCTCATATGAAAACGAGCAAAAGGGATCACGTCCGATGCTGAAGTCATGAGACCTAAAACTCCATGCACAAAGCCACTGAAGGGAATGACTGAGACTGAAGGTTCCGACAAGCTGAAACCAATTTTATTCGTCTCTTGTCTGTTAGAGACAAGTCATGAACACTGAATCTATCTGGAAACCTAAAAAGGTGACCCTTGTCTGAGGAATCAAGGAACTTTTTGGTAAATTGATCCTCCAACCATGTCTTTGAAGAAACAACACTAGTTGATTTGTGTGAGATTCTGCAGAATGTAAAGACTGAGCTAGTACCAAGATGTCGTCCAAATAAGGAAAAACCGCAATACCCTCTTCTCTGATTACAGAGAGTAGGGCACAGAGAACCTGTGGAAAAATTCTTGGAGTGGTCGCTAGGCCAAATGGAAAAGCGACAAATTGGTAATGCTTGTCTACAAAAGAGAATCTCAGAAACCGATAGTGATCTGCATGAATCGGAATGTGAAGATATGCATCCTGTAAGTCTATCGTGGACATATAATGACCTTGCTGAACTAAAGGGAAAATAGTCCTTATATTTACCATTTTGAAAGTTGGCACTCTTACAAAACGGTTCAAAATTTTCAGATCCAGAACTGGCCTGAATTAATTTTCTTTCTTTGGGACAATGAATAGATTACCCCTGAAAGCTCTAGATCTGAAACACTTCAGAAAAGCCTGACCCTTCACTGAATTTGCTGGAACGCGTGAGAGAAAAAAAAAATCTTCTGACAGGAGGTCTCATTCTGAATCCTATTCGATACCCTTGAGAGACAATGCTCTGAATCCTATGATTTTGGATAGAATCTGCCCAAATGTTCTGTAAAAATTTTTATTCTGCCCCCACCAGCTGAACTGGAATGAGGGCCGCACCATCAAGCAGACTTGGGGGCTGGCTTTGGTTTCTTAAAAGGCTTGGATTTATTCCAACATGAAGAAGGCTTCCAATTGGAACCAGATTCCTTGGGGGAAGGATTTGGTTTCTGTTCCTTATTCTGTCGAAAGGAACGAAAACGAATAAAAGCTTTAGATTTACCTTTAGATCTTTTATCCTGAGGTAAAAAAACTCCCTTCCCCCCAGTGACAGTTGAAATAATGGAATCTAACTGAGAACCAAATAAATTGTTACATTGGAAAGAAAGAGATAGTAATCTAGACTTAGATACCATATCAGCATTCCAATATTTGAGACACAAAGCTCTTCTAGGTAAAATAGCTAAATACATAGATTTAACATCAATTTTGATGATATCAAAAATAGCATCACAGATAAAATTATTAGCATGTTGAAGCAAGCGAACGATGCTAGAAAAATCAGAATCTGTTTCCTGTTGCGCTAAGCTTTCCAACCAGAAGGTTGATGCAGCTGCATCAGCTATAGAAATTGCAGGCCTGAGAAGATAGCCAGAATATAAATAAGCTTTCCTTAGATAAGATTCAAGTTTCCTATCTAAAGGATCCTTAAAGGAAGTACTATCTTCCATAGTGATAGTAGTGCGTTTGGCAAGAGTAGAAGTAGCCCCATTAACTTTGGGTATTTTTTCCCAAAACTCCAATCTGGCTGCTGGCAAAGGATACAACTTTTTAAACCTTGAAGAAGGAATAAAAGTACCACCAGGCCTATTCCATTCCTTTGAAATCATATCAGAAATAGTATCAGGAACTGGAAAAACCTCTGGAGTACACACAGGAGGTTTATAAACAGAATTTAAATCTTTACTAGTTTTAATATCAAGAGGACTAGTTTCCTCAATATCCAAAGTAATTAACACTTCTTTCAACAAGGGACTAATATACTCCATCTTAAAGAGATAAGTAGATTTGTCAGTGTCAATATATGAGGTAGGATCTTCTAAATCAGAAAGATCCTCATCAGAGGATAATTCAGTATGTTTTCGGTCATTTGAAAATTCATCATCTTTATGAGAAGTTTTAAAAGACCTCTTACTTTTATTAGAAGGCGGAATGGCAGACAAAGTCTTCTGAATCGCATCAGCAATAAAATCTTTTAAATTCACAGGGATATCTTCTACATTAGATGTTGAAGGAACAACAGGCATTGTACTAGTACTGATGGATACATTCTCTGCATGTAAAAGCCAATCATGACAACTGTTACATACTACAGCTGGAGATATAATCTCCGCTAATTTACAACAGATACACTTATATTTGGTAGAACTGTTATCATGCAGCAGGAATCCAACAGTGGCTTCGGAGACAGGATGAGATTGAGACATTTTGCAACTGTAAGAGAAAAAAACAACATATAAAGCAAAATTATCAATTTCCTTATATGGCAGTTTCAGGAATTGGAAAAAAATGCAAACATCATAGCCCTCTGAGCATAGAAAAACCAAATTTTTTGGTGCTAACAACATCCGGAAATGACGCAACTCCGGTCATTGCAGACGCAACCTTGTGCAAGGAACCTGGCGTCAACTAAGACGCCGGAAATGACGAATTTGCGTCACCGAACGTACCTTTGCGCCAAAAAAAAATCTCGTGCCAAGAATGACGCAATAAATATCAGCATTTTGCGGCCTCGCAAGCCTAAATTTTGCCTGCGAAAATTAATGAAAACCATCAATTTAAAATAACTTCCTAAATATGTACTCCCTTCACATCCCTCTGACATTCACTGTACTCTGAGAGGAATTGGGCTTCAAAATGCTGAGAAGCGCATACCACAGAAGAAAATCAAGCACAAACTTACTTCACCACCTCCATAGGAGGCAAAGTTTGCAAAAACTGAATTATGGGTGTGGTGAGGGGTGTACTTATAGGCATTTTGAGGTTTGGGAAACTTTGCCCCTCCTAGTAGGATTGTATATCCCATACGTCACTAGCTCATGGACTCTTGCCAATTATATGAAAGAAATGTTTTTGTTTTTTTAACTTATAAAAGTAAAATGGAATATGGTTTGCAGTCTTAAAATAGTTGTAGGGACATTTAACCTCCATCAAAGCATCATGGTAATGTGGAGCATTTTATGACTTTGTTGTGTTATTTACAGCACTGATCTGTGTGTAGCCCCCTCATAAAGATGGTCCTATACTATTATGATAGCAGATCACACAACAAAAATGTATGCATTACCTAAGAAGAAAATAAAGAAAACAGGTATGCTATTTAATTATGTTGGTCCTGATGAAGTTCCAATGTAAACACTTGCTTGAAAAAGGAAAATCACGATTGTCAGTGTGATCATGTGATTTCAAGGCTGGTTCGGATCATGGGGAACTGCCTACAATGCTAAACACACTCCCAGTCGGATTTCCATTTGACTAAAAGAAGGAGGGTGCAGGACGCCAAAAAAGGTAGAACGTTCCATGCCGTCCTAATGGCGTTTAGGGGTTTAAATTACCCCAGTCTGGTAGACTTAGAAACATAGATTTTGATGGCAGATAAGAGCCATAGGCCCAGCAAACCTTATGCTTGTCCCAGGCATTCTTAAAGTCCCCCCACAGTGTTTGTCATTTCCACCTCTTGTGGCAGTTTATTGCATGAATCAATCACCCTTTCTGTAAAGAAGTGCTTCCTCAAATTACTCCCGAATATACTACTCTTCAGCTTGAGATCATAACCCCTTGTTCTTGACTTATACTTCTGCTCTCACGCAATTGTTTGGGAGAGAGCTCTTGTGCAATCTTACATTTCACCAGCTGCTTACATTTTGGTTATAATCTCATCAGCTAGGGAGATGATATAATGCCCACTAGCTTCTGTGAGGTAGCTGATGATACAGTGGCTATTGTACAAATTAAAATCATAATTGATCCTATTATATTACTGTATAAACATTAGATGTCAAAGTGGTATAAACCACTAAACAAATGTCAGGATATAATCTGTTCATACCAAAGATTATCCTGAGGATATTATGCAGATTTTATTTTTTAAATTATATTGGCTATTTAAATACTAAAGAAAAAGTGCAACATTTTACTCGTCAAAAAGTAATAAGGGTTAAAGGGACATTATACTCATTTTCTCTTTTTGCATAGATGTTTTGTAGATCTATTTATATAGCCAATAAAGTTTTTTGTTTTTTTAAAATGTATAGTTTTGCTTATTTTTAAATAACATTGCTCTGATTTTCAGACTCCTAGTTTTAGGAGAATACTGACGTATACCTACTCCAGCTTGTTTCTATTTGAGTAAAGGGTCTTTTCATATGCAAAAGAAGGGGGGTGTCTTATTTCCAACTTGCAGTGGGTTTTCAAGCTACCTTTTCAGCAGAGCTAAACTGGGAGCTTGTACGTTTTTAAAGTTTTATACTGGATTTTTATATTAATATCTGTGTGTCTTATTCTTTATAGTAATGTCTATTACATGCAGTTATATGAAAATTAGTGTATACTGTCCCTTAAACTGTTTATTAAACTGGGTTTCCCCAATCTTAAAGGGACATGAAACCCAAAATGTTTCTTTTATGATTCAGAAAGAGCATACATTTTTAAACAACTTTCTAATTTACTTCTATTACATTTTCTTTGTTGTTTTGGTATCCTTTGTTGAAAAGCAGGGATTTAACCCCTTAATGAGCACAGCACTTTTCCATTTTCTGTCCGTTTGGGACCAAGGCTATTTTTACATTGTTGCGGTGTTTGTGTTTAGCTGTAATTTTCCTCTTACTCATTTATTGTACCCACACATTATATACTGTTTTTCTCGCCCAAAAAAAAAAAAAAAAAAAAAAAAAATTATATATATATATATATATATATATATATATATATATATATATATATATATATATATATATATAAAAATGTGGGGGGGGGGGAAAAAACACTTTTTCTAACTTTGACCCCCAAAATCTGTTACACATCTACAACCACCAAAAAACACCCATGCTAAATAGTTTCTAAATTTTGTCCTGAGCTTAGAAATACCCAATGTTTACATGTTCTTTGCTTTGTTGCAAGTTATAGGGCAATAAATACAAGTAGCACTTTGCTATTTCCAAACCACTTTGTTTAAAAATTAGCGCTAGAATATCCCTTGACATGTATATATATTTTTTTAGAAGACATCCCAAAGTATTGCTCTAGGCCCATTTTGGTATGTTTCATGCCACCATTTCACCGCCAAATGCGAACAAATACAAAAATTTGTTCACTTTTTCACAAACTTTCGGTTTCTCATTGAAATTATTTACAAATAGCTTGTGCAATTATGGCATAAATGGTTGTAAATTCTTCTCTGGGATCCCCTTTGTTCAGAAATAGACATATATGGCTTTGGCGTTGCTTTTTGGTA
This sequence comes from Bombina bombina, assembly GCF_027579735.1. NCBI lineage: Eukaryota > Metazoa > Chordata > Amphibia > Anura > Bombinatoridae > Bombina > Bombina bombina. Next base: position 204,425,761 of record NC_069508.1, read on the forward strand.
ATTAGAAGGCCGCTAAATGCCACTGTGCACCACACGTGTATTATGCCCAGCAGTGAAGGGGTTAATTAGGGAGCATGTAGGGAGCGTTTTGGGGTAATTTTAGCTTTACTGTAGTAAACAACCCAAAGTATTGATCTAGGCCCATTTTGGTATATTTCATGCCACCATTTCACCGCCAAATGCGATAAAAAAAAAAAAAAAGTAAAATTTTTGACAATTTTAGGTTTCTCACTGAAATAATTTACAAACAGCTTGTGCAATTATGGCACAAATGGTTGTAAATGCCTCTCTGGGATCCCCTTTGTTCAGAAATAGCAGACATATGTTTTTGGCATTGCGTTTTGGTAATTAGAAGGCCGCTAAATGCCGCTGCGCACCACACGTGTATTATGCCCAGCAGTGCAGGGGTTAATTAGGGTGCTTGTAGGGTTAATTTTAGCTTTAGTGTAGTAGAGAACCCAAAGTATTGGTCTAGGCCCATTTTGGTATATTTCATGCCACCATTTCACCGCCAAATGCGATCAAATAAAAAAAATCATTCCTTTTTTCACAAACTTTAGGTTTCTCACTGAAATAATTTACAAACAGCTTGTGCAGTTATGGCACAAATGGTTGTAAATGCTTCTCTGGGATCCCCTTCAGAAATAGCAGACATATATGGCTTTGGCGTTGCTTTTTGGTAATTAGAAGGCCGCTAAATGCCGCTGCGCATCACACGTGTATTATGGCTAGCAGTGAAGGGGTTAATTAGGTAGCTTGCAGGGTTAATTTTAGCTTTAGTGTAGAGATCAGCCTCCAACCTGAAACATAAGACCCCCCTGATCCCTCCCAAACAGCAATCTACCCCCCCCCCCCTCCCCACAATTGTCCCTGCCATCTTAAGTACTGGCAGACTAAAATAAAAAATATATTTGGGCTTTTTTGTTTTTTTTTTAGCATATTTACATATGCTGCGGTGTAGGATCCCCCATTAGCCCCCAACCTCACTGATCCCCCACCAAACAGCTCTCTAACCCTCCCCCTCTACCTTAATGGGCACCATCTTGGGTACTGGCAGCTGTCTGCCAGTACCGAGTTTAGAGAAACAAAATATGCTTTTTTAAAATTGTTTTGCCCTTTTCTGTAGTGTAGCTTCCCCCCCCCCCCCAAAGACCAACACCCCCACCAGATCCCTTAGATTGTTTTTTAATTGTTAATACCCCCGTTTTTTTTCCAACTTTTAACATTAAAATTTTCTGTAGTGTAGCGGTTCCCACCTGCCGCCCCCCGTGCGCGCGAGCGTCCGTCCGTGCCCCCATCAATCCCGCCCCCCTCCACATCACACGGCCCATCGATGGCCGCCCACCCGCCTCCCAACGATACTGGCCATCGATGTCCGGTGTAGAGAGGGACGCAGAGTCCATGTCACATCAGCTGTTTAACACATTTTGCCCCTAATGCGCATGCGTGCCAGCGTCATCACATACCTGGCCGCATACGTCACTGTGAAACTAGACTTGTGAAATTAAGAATCGCATGCGCGGGATTTTCTATCACAAATGGGGGGGGTTTATGGATCGCTGTTTATTCGTCCCTGCATGACAAACAGCCACTCGGCTCTCGCCACTGCTTCTGTTGGTATACAAACAAGAAGGCGTGCATTCAAAGTACTTCACTTTATGCTTAGTTTAGTGGCGAGAGCCCAGTGGCTGTTTGCTATAGAAAGGCTTCTTAATTTCACAAGTCTAAATAGTTTCACAGTGACGTATGCGGCCAGGTATGCGAGGACGCTGGCACGCATGCGCATTAGGGGCAAAATGTCTACAACATCTGATGTAACGTCACAGGAAGTGACATGGTTCTCTCTTTTGAAAAGTTCGGTCCCTTAACAGAACACCGACATTTAAACTTACATTCTTGTATTTCAAATAAAGATAACAAAAGAATGAAGACAATTTGATACTAGGAGTAAATTAGAAAGTTGCTTAAAATTGCTGCTCTATCTGAACCACGAAAGAAAAACTTTGGGTTCAGTGTCCCTGTAAGCTCAGTAGCGTGAACATGTCTAGAGCACTATATGGCAGCAGTTTTACAAGAGCACTAGACGGAGCACTATTTCCTGCCATATAATGCTCCAGACGCCTACCTATGTATCACTTCAACAGAAAATACCATGGGATCAAAACAAATTTGATAATAGAAGTAAACTGGAAACTTTTTTTAAAATTGTATTCTCTGCCTGAACCACAAAAGAAAATTGTTGGGTTTCCTATCCCTTTAAAGCACCTGCTAAGGCCAGTAATATCAAGGCGTTGCTAGAGCGGGTAAACGATAGCGCTGCTGAATGCAACGTCAGGTTTATGAAGTCTGGACTTGTAAAGGCCATCATTTTCAGAGAAAGTGCTATGGTAATAATGTGTAATCTGTGATGCTCCGCGTCCCGCAAAGCCTAAAATCAGACGTGGAAGAGAATATACAATATTCAGAACTATTAAAGAAGAGACTCCAGTCTTATATGGACTTTACATCTCTCTGAATGTTTTCCTATAACCAATTACTGTAATGTGGGATTCTGTACTTTGTGCCAATGCTTCTTTAATTCGGCTATTTATCTCAATCAGAAGAAGATGGTCTGCACCTTGTTATTTCCCGCTTACCATAAGATGTGTTGTTCGCACACCTAACAGGTTCTTGCGTTGCAGGGTTTATTTCTGGGTCTTTACAGATATATGTTCAAAGAATTAAAGAAGTTTTACATTATTTAAGAACAAATAAAGTTTAAAAGTAAACTGCATTCAGAAATAACAAGAAATCTATCCAATGTAACAGATTCTGATTAGAGACACGAACAAAGCATTACAGCATTTTATTATTGCACTACTGATTGCAGAGAACTGTGCGTTAACCAATGCAATAGAGTTGTTTCTATAAGAAACCTTGCAATTATTCATCTTTAAAGGGATGGTCTAGTCACAATTAAACTTTCATGATTCAGATACAGCAGCAATTTAAGGCAACTTTCTAATTTACTCCCATTATCAAATTTTTCTTCATTCTCCTGGTATCTTTATTTTAAAAAAACAAGAATGTAAGCTTAGGAGCCGGACCATTTTTTGTTCAACACCCTGGGTAGCACTTTCTGATTGGTGGCTACATTTAGCTACCCAGGTGTTGAACCAAAAATGTTCTGTCTCCCAAGCTTACATCCATGCTTTTTTCAAATAAATATACCAAGAGAACGAAGACAATTTTATAATAGGAGTAAATTAGAATGTTGCTTGAAATTGCTGCTGTATCTGAATCATGAAAGTTTAATTTTGACTATACTATCCCTTTAAGTATACGCCTGAAAAAACTTTGATAATACTTAAAGGGACATTAAGATCAAAACTTAAGTGCACATAGATGAATTACATCTTTGAATAGAAACATATTTCCAATATAAATGTATTGGCAAAACTGCTTCTAGTAAAAGTTATCACTGTTTAATGTGTTAACGTTTTTCTCTGCACGTGAAGCATAGCAACATATTTTCAGTGCACCAGCATTTTAAATACTGCAGCTGCTCAGAGCACCAGTGGGGTTTGTATAATGTCAGCAATTAAATTGAGTCATTACCAGATGATACAAGAACCATAGGCTCTCAGCAAGTGATGCGTTTAAAATGCTGGTGCACATTGCATACTTAAATACACTTTTTTAAAACAGCTATAGCTTTTATAGAAGCATTTTTGCTAATACATGTATATTACAAAAATGCTTCTATTCAAAAGTAAAATGCATCCATATGGAGTCCAGTTTTGGCTGGAATGTCCCTTTAAAGGACCATTGTCCTGTAAAAGTTGTTTCCTCTTAATGTGTTCCCAATTACGTATAGCATCTGCAGAGTATGAAATGTATGTGATATTGTTCCTTTAGATTTATTCTTGTATTTAAAATAGCTGTTTTTGCTTATTGAAACAATCACCTATTGTTCTCAAGGACATGAGATGGGCTGAGCCTGTAGGAAGAGCAGACTGGTTATGTTTTCCCTATATAAACACAAATGCCAAAAGTTAGGTGTTAAAATGTTTATTATGGAGGATCAATAAGCAAAAACATTTACTGCAAATACAAAAACCTCTCTCCCCTCCCTATTGGGAGGTTGCTTTCTCTTTCTGCCTCCTATTTACAATGCTTTTCTAAAGAGAATATTTCAGTACTGAAACTTTCTGTAGAGGTGGAAGTTTCAAAAGACAAAATCAGCTATATCAAATACCAAAATAAAAAAGGTAAATGAGCTATTTGTATACAATGTAACACTTTCCAAGCAAGATGGATCATTGGGAACATATTAAAGGGGAGGAAATGTTACAGTAAAATGCCCCTTTAAAAAGGGACAGTAAACACATTGTGATTACAAGACATTTCTGTTGATATGTAGCAGTTAGCCTTGATAAGCCAGCAGGGTACATTAAAAAAAATCCTTTTTAATGCAATTATTTATAGACAGACTCCACCCACAATATTACAGTAGCCAATCTGGGTTTTATTCCACGAAAACAAGGCTAGTAATAAAGTTTGTATAAAATGTATTGTTGTGCAGTTGCTATCTGATAATGCCAATTAGGGGCAGATATGTAGAAGGGATAGCCTTGAGAAGTCAACAGGGTGCATTTCAAGTTCTGTGAATTAGAAATTGTTTAATTTTCAAAGCTAATTGACATGAGAAGGGGACAAATTAAATATGGGAAATATATTGCAAAGTTGTTTCTTGAGGCATAAACATTTTATATAAAAGTCAGTGTGTTTACAGTCTCATTAAGGCAAAGTTCAGTTAAAAGGAAGAATATGGAAGAAATGAATAGTTCTAATTAAAATAATCAAATAAGACAGAAGCACAATTTGAGGATCCCTAGTTCCTTCAATAGAACATACCCTTAGTATTTTTTATTTCAGTGCCATTACTTTTCATAATTTCTCACAGGTCCTACAAACACAGACAATTAAAATACAGTAAAGATTGCACTCAATATACTAAACCATTCTTACTACATCTGAGAAAAGAGATCCCCAAAATGTCAATAAAAAGTATTTATCACTGTTTGGCCAAATCCTGAGAGAAAGAAATAAAAAAAAAAAAAAAAAAGGGGAGGTTTTTCCTCGTGTCTTTATTTTAAGACCACATAACTCCTGTTTAGTGGACCACTGCATGTTTACACTGGGCATCACTGGGCATTGTGAAGTAGCCAAGAGGGGGCAAAGTAAAATCGTAAAATGTTCTGCTATCCAAGGCAAAAATGAACTGCATATTTTAACAAATGTATTTAATGATAATCTGTTCATAAGCATTGTCATTTTTTAACATTAGCTCATTTTAGCTAAGTATTGGCTTAAATTTTAGCCGGGTAGTGCACCCATTAAAAAGTTCCTGGAGAAAAGATGGGTATAAATTCTTGCACCCTGTTAAAAAAAAATTAAAAAAAAAAAAAAAAAAAAATCTAATTTACAGATCAATGAGGTTGTCTTTTTTGACACACTGTGTTGTGAAAAATTCTGCCTGCGAGCAGATATAACGCATTGAGAGAAGAGGAGACATATATATATATATATACACATACACAGAGAGGTCAGACTGATAAGCTTCTATCCAGAGTACACTGGGACTACTGCAGTAAGGATAGCAAGGACTCCGATGCAGTATATGATGCTGACTCAAATTGTGCTTATGGGGTCAACTAATCTGTTGGCACATAAAGACCTGCAGGGCACTGCTGGTTCTGAGAAGAAACTGCCACTGATCCAATCAGCAGCACTAGCTGCATGACCCAGCTGTGTAACCAGTGCTCTTAATTGGATTTGAGCATGTAATTGTAACTCTGTAATGGCCAATTAAATAAGAGAATGGCTTTAAGAAGAACTGCTGTCAAAGAAGGAACAACTATTGCATTGTGTGTAGTAACCCTGCTACTATAGTTGTACCCAGCAGGTTAATGCCCCTTTAAGGTAATGTTAATTTTTCTCTTTAATGTCTAAATACATAATATAAAGCAAATGAATATGTTTTCAAAATACTACTGCACTGTTACAAGTAATGTGTGACGTTATTCTACATAAAAGGTGTATGGTATACTAGAGTATGCCTGCCCCTACCCTATGTGTAACCAGGTTGATATATTGAGTCTAATAAGGATATGCTCCTACTGGATGTTACTAGGTTTTTTAATACACCGATTACCACGCTTAATTAACCCTTTGGCAGTCACAGCACAGCAGCGTAACCATCACTTGGTACCAAACGACGAGACCCTATCTGCAACACTTAAACAATAAATATGATATAATCCACACATTATAGTGCGTAAAGGATATTGTCCCAGACGCAGCTCGTCGCACTTCAGTATTCCATCGTCTGCCATAACACAGAAAATGGCAACGAACCACCAGCAAAAGACTCCAAACACAGCGGTAGGTAAGCGCCAGGGAGGCGCCATCTTGGGAGTGGCAAAACACTCAGGAAGAAAACGTGCTGTACGTTACGTCAACGTTACGTCAATTTACCTTTTTAGCGCCATCTTGGGAATGGCACAACACATTAGAAAATGATGCTTTGCTGTCATAATACGAAGTTCTAAAAATGTTCTGGACGCATAAGAATGCTGAATTGGAGTTCTCGACAGAACACAGGACGCGAACAACGGTCTTTGGATCTTAGATCCGCCTCCTGGGTTTACGCCCTGAGAGACAAAAAAAAGCTTCAATATTTATATTAGTATAAAAGAGTTTTTGTAGGTTTATTAAATTACCAGATTTTTTTTCATAACCAGATTATATAGCCACATGGTTTATGTAAATGGAGACTAAGTACCCACCCATGGAATTCACAGCCCCTCCCCTGAACAGCCATCCTCTTGCAAACCTTCATCATACATAACTAAATATATGAACATAGATGGTTAATATATACACAGTATCTAAAAAAAATTTTTTTTAAAAACAGTGGCATTTTAATTCATTAACATTTTTAAAGACGCTTCCTTTGTAAAATATTTACCTTCTAGCGATGGTAAACATTGCGCTATTCCCCTGCCCGCATCTCATACTTGATTTAGCTGAGTGATGATGAATCCGGCTTTATCCAATCGCTGCATGCCCCATTTGGTGTCCAGCTCGTGGGGCAACCAGCGATTGGATGAAGCCGGATTGGTTATTGCTCAGCTAAATCAAGTATGAGATGCAGGTGGAGAAACGGCACAATGTTTACCATCTCTAAAGGGTAAATATTTTACAAAGGAAGCGTCTTTAAATTAATTAAAGTGCCCCTGTTTTTATAAATAATTTTACATACAGGCATACCTCGTTTTATTGAGCTTCGCTTTATTGCGCTTCGCAGATATTGCTCTTTTTACAAAATGTAGATTTGTGGCAATCCTGTGTCGAGCAAGTCTATTGGTGCCATTTTCCAACATATATACTCATATAAACAGATAAATACACAAATATACACACCTATATATACACCCCACCAGCAAAATGATTATGACTCACTGAAGACTCAGATGATGGTTAGCATTTTTTAGCAATAAAGTATTTTTTAATTAAAGTATGTTCATTGTTTTTTTAGCCATAATGCTATTGCACACTTAATAGACTCCATTATAGTGTAAATATAGAAATACACAAGTAGACTGTGTTCCAGGAGCACTCTGTACCTCAGATGATGTGTAATCATAAAGGCGGAGACTCCGGTCTCCTGCCACGGCTCAAAGGAGAATGGGTGTAAGAAGAAAGTCAGCTGTGCTGCTATGCAGCCAAGGAAAGTCTGCTCACTATGCCAAAGTATACAGAAATAGCAATGCACATGGGTGAGCCAATCACATAAGGCATCTATGTGTAGCCAGGGAGAGAGAGAGCGCTGAAACAATTCACCTCAAAGTATACAGGTTGATATCAAAAATCCCCAGATAAAATTGATGATTGAAATCTATGTAAATAGTCTTCCTGCGCTAAAGGCCAGATTATGTGGACCTAAAGCTAAAACATTTGAGGTGACACTGAATAGATGGAAATGATCACTCAGGACATAAAATATGTTAAATATGAGCTAATATTTATTATTAATAAAAGAGATGATTAAAATATTTTCTTTGAAAATTTATTAGTAAAATAATTTTTTAATTTTTTTTTAAAAAAATGATTAAAAATAGAATTTAATTGAATTTTGTATTAAAAAGCTGATATAATAATGTTTTTCAGCAAAAATAACAGAGGCAAAAATGAAAAGAAAAGATATAAGTGAGGTGAGTGTACTGAGCAAAGGATATAGTTAGTATACACAGCACATTTAGTTAGTATGTTAGTATAGTTAGTGAGGTTATTCAAACAACAGATGCGGTTAATATACAGCAAGTGTAATGAGTGCAGTGGATTTGATTGAGGTTAAAGTGTAAACTAAAAATGGGTCAGCTAAAGGTGTATAAGCTCAAGTGGTGTGTGCTAAAAGTGGTGTGTGCTAAAAATGTATTATAAATTAAAATTATGTCAAATAAACAGCTATAAAATAAAAATACCTAAATTCATCAAGTGGACAGTTGTGCAAAAAAGCAATGTAAATGAAACTTAGCTAAAAAATAAAGTTAAATATTAAAGTTAAATAGAGCTAGGTTAATAAGGCAAAGTTAGTACAACTAAAACAGCGTAACTAAAATTTGGTATTAAAAATTGCCATTTCAAACACAATTGTGATAGAACTGTAAAATGAAAGTTCTTTTCTGTGCACAGATAAAGAGTGTTGGCATATGCAAAATGTTGGGCAAGTGAAATTTTCAGTGCCGTCTCCTTTTTATGTTAAAAGTACCTTGTGAGATCAGACTCACAGTCTTTTTTGTAATTCAATCCTATGGTAAAATCAAATGAAGTAATCCAAAGTTCAGGTAATACCAGGTTACCTTAAGCTGCTTTTATTCAAGGAAGCATCTGTCAGGTTGTTAATATAGTACCTTGTTTCTTTCCTTGTCCTTTGTGGTAAAGCCAAGTTACCACTATGAATTTCAAGCCGCATACAGGGCTGGTGTGACGTTAATGTGGTGCTTCCGCGTCTGGAAGCAGAGTAGTTCTCGTCTGGTCTTTTTCTTGATGATGGTAGTCTGACGTCACAGACTACGGTGGCTCAAATTGGCCAAAAAGAAGTAACGCGTTTCGGTCGTGGACCTTTCTCAAACTTCTGATTTGCTCTGTGTTCGTCTTGGTCTTTATATAGCAGAGCTTGTAACTTGACGTATGTAAGCACCTCCTTATTTGTTGTCAAAGGGCTAACATCTATAGGAAATGGGCAATTATCGTTATAATCATATATGGCTAATATTACAAAGACTGATTATTAGAGGAATAGATTACAGCTAAAAAATTAAAAGAAAACAATATTGCGAGTGGGGGAAATCATTTTATAAACTATCTTATAGAAGTATATCTTATAAAAAAGTATCATATATAGAAGTGTAAAATAATATACTTTTTGCCTGCGAGGTTTTTGCTGACTTTGGGGGTGACATAGTTTATAAGCCAATTATATTTTTGGATATTATAAAAACTAACATAGATAGGGAAAAAAGGTAAAAACATTATATGCTGCTATTTAGTATATGTAAAACAGATGGTTATATATAATAGTTTATAGAGGGGGTATTTATGTACGTGTACATTTAATATTTTGATAATGGATCGTTATGAATTGATATTTTGATTTTTGATTAAAAGATCTGTTCATTGAGCCTACATCTACATATTAAAAGTCTATGATTTAAAGTTTATAACTTAAAATTAGAAATACATAACTCATTATATTAACCTGTATTGTATATTTCATTATATTGAACCATATTATATATTGTCTTCAAATGACACTTCCAGGAATACAAAAAACCACCACTATAGACCTCCCTATAAACAAAACCATAACTACTATCACCACCAGAATAGATACCCTCAAAACCATAACAATTCACACAGACCACAATACAACAGAGCAATGCACCCAAATTTCCAACAAAATGGAAACACATTTCACCAGGGAAGAAACCAATACCACAATGAAAATACTTCTCAAAACTCACATTACAATTGGGATCATTTTGATCGTAGAAAACATTTTCAATATAGAAACCGATTTCAGCACGAAGATCAATTCCAACACAGAAATCAATTTCAGCATAGAGATCAATTTCAGCAAAATGATCAATTTCAGCATAGAAATCAATACCAGCACGAGAGAAATCAATACCAACACGAGAGACATTTCGAATATGAGAATAATACTACCTATCAGAATCACTATACACAACATTTTAGGAGAGATAACCACAATAGGACAGATTATCATCACAAACCCAATTATTCCAATAGGCTACTAAGCACTAATGAAGAACCTACTATCCCCACATCAAACAGATATTCTATTTTAGATACAGACAGAAATGAATCCCAGCAAAACAAAAACAAATCCACAGAAGTATTAGATACATCAAATTCTTCAAATATAGGATCAAACAAAGTGCCTTTTTTAGACAAAGGTCACACAAGTCAACTAAAAGATCCACAAACACCGACACAAGCAAACATACCTCAATCAGCAAGAGCACAAAGGAAAAGAAGAGCATCAGAAAACGAGGAAAGAGAGGGAGAGGAAAACAGACAAATAAAAAACATAAGACAAAGATAGAGAGTAAAGGAATATACAACCTTAGCGAAAACCCATTAGATGAAAATGAGATAAAAATTTTGAACAAAGGATTGTCCTTCGCCCCCACACAAAGGTTAAATAAATTTAACACGTATATTGATGTACACAAATACATAAGAAACATAACAGTCAAAAAATGGTTTCTAAAAACCTCTTTGGAGAGAGAAATAATTTCGAATCAAGATGTGGAAAAAGATAGTTTTGTACACACTAACCTAAAACAAAAATCCACTTTTTACCCAAAACATATCAAAGGGGGAGCAATAGAAACCTTTGAAAAAATGGTCTTAGACGATATTAAAGGTTTAGATGAAAATAAACTAAATAAGACACGTTCAAATATCGATAAAAAACAATATGAAGCTATCAAAAGACTAGAAAAGAACAAAAACATTATAGTCAAACCGGCAGACAAAGGAGGGGGCATAGTGATTCTAGATAAAGTGAAATACACAGACATGGCATATACTTTACTGAACGATAATAAGACATATAAAACACTAAACAAAGATCCCACCCCCATCTACAAAAAAGAACTAGATGCATTTCTCTTAAAAGCTAATGAATTAGGCATTCTGAATGATAAAGAATATGCCTTTCTGTCGATAAAGTTTCCGAAAATCCCACTGTTTTATTGTCTACCCAAGATACACAAAAGTCTTATCTCTCCCCCAGGCCGCCCTATAATATCAGGGATTGGCTCACTTACGGCAAATTTATCGCAATATGTAGACCAATACCTACAAAAGTATGTAGTAAGTCTCCCCTCATATCTAAAGGACTCTACAGAAGTTTTAAATATATTACAAAATTTAGAATGGGAAAGCGATTATATTTTGGCCACATGCGATGTGTCGGCACTTTATACATGTATTGAACATCTTAAAGGTTTAGAAGCAGTCGAATTCTATCTAAATAAAGATCACTCCCTACCCAAAGAGCAAAAAGAATTCATTATAGAGAGTATTAAGTTTATCCTCAACCACAACTTTTTTGTTTTTGAAGAAAAATTTTACGTTCAGCAATGTGGCACAGCAATGGGAACCAGGTTTGCTCCCAGCTATGCCAATTTATTTATGGGTCTCTGGGAACATATCTTTCTAGACTCCATAGATCTGGGAGCAAACCTGGTTCTCTACAAGAGGTATATAGACGATATTCTGATAGTGTGGAAAGGGGAAATAGAAGAACTAGACTGGTTTATATCTCGTATGAATAACAATTTAAACAATCTAAAATTCACCTATACCAGCAGCCACTCAAATATCCAGTTTTTAGATTTAGATATCAGAATAGAAGCAAATAAAATCTTTACCAAAACCTATTTTAAACCTGTTGACACAAACAATTATATGCATGCGACCAGCTGCCATCTAGAGAGATGGAAGGACAATATTCCGAAAAGTCAATTCACTAGGATACGAAAGAACTGTAATAACGAGGAAGATTATTTACAACAGTCAAATATTTTAATTAATAGATTTACAGAGCGGGGATACAAAAAAGAAGTAATAGAAGCAGAAATGCTTATGTGCAAAGATAAACCAAGGGAAAAACTGCTCAATACACACAAAAAAGATAAGTCAAAAAATGGAGACATTTTTCTTCCATTTATAACACAGTACAATTGTAATAAAGGGATCATAGAAAGAGTAATGAGAAAGCACTGGCCCATTCTGAAAAAAGATACAGTTTTGGGTTCATCTTTACCTGAATATCCAAAAATAATATATAAAAAATCAAAAAATCTAAAGAACATGTTAGTACCTACAGATCTAAAAAAGAAATTAAATATGAAAGACCAAAAAGACCTATGGGGAAGGGACGTGCAAGGATTTTTTCCATGCTGTACTTGCAAGGCCTGCAAATATGCTACAAAAAGAAAGTCTATTAGATCGACTACAACAGGCAAAGAATTCCACATAAAAGGGACCCATAGATGTACTGACAAACATATTATATATCTACTAGAATGTAGCTGTGGAACCCAGTATGTAGGTGAGTTGGATAGAACAGCTCGGGACCGTATTAGAGAACACATCTCATCTATTGAACACATGAATGATGATAGAAATAAAGAACTCCCAGTACCAAAACATTTCAAAGCATGCAATAATGGCAATTTGAAACATTTCAGCTATACCATTATAGATAAACTGAAGAGAAATTGGAGAGGAGGGAATCCAACTTATGCCCTCCTAAGATTAGAGGCCAAATGGATCTTTGATCTAGATACTCTAACTCCTAAAGGCATGAATTTAGAGTTCAATCTAGGGAGTTTTCTGCATGAATAAAGTATATATATTATTTTCTATTTAATAAATAAGACATAGTATGAACTTCTAGTCCTCTGATGGACGTCTAGGGATTAAATTTGTTCTACACTAACTGTCATTTGAAGACAATATATAATATGGTTCAATATAATGAAATATACAATACAGGTTAATATAATGAGTTATGTATTTCTAATTTTAAGTTATAAACTTTAAATCATAGACTTTTAATATGTAGATGTAGGCTCAATGAACAGATCTTTTAATCAAAAATCAAAATATCAATTCATAACGATCCATTATCAAAATATTAAATTTACACGTACATAAATACCCCCTCTATAAACTATTATATATAACCATCTGTTTTACATATACTAAATAGCAGCATATAATGTTTTTACCTTTTTTCCCTATCTATGTTAGTTTTTATAATATCCAAAAATATAATTGGCTTATAAACTATGTCACCCCCAAAATCAGCAAAAACCTCGCAGGCAAAAAGTATATTATTTTACACTTCTATATATGATACTTTTTTATAAGATATACTTCTATAAGATAGTTTTTAAAATGATTTCCCCCACTCGCAATATTGTTTTCTTTTAATTTTTTAGCTGTAATCTATTCCTCTAATAATCAGTCTTTGTAATATTAGCCATATATGATTATAACGATAATTGCCCATTTCCTATAGATGTTAGCCCTTTGACAACAAATAAGGAGGTGCTTACATACGTCAAGTTACAAGCTCTGCTATATAAAGACCAAGACGAACACAGAGCAAATCAGAAGTTTGAGAAAGGTCCACGACCGAAACGCGTTACTTCTTTTTGGCCAATTTGAGCCACCGTAGTCTGTGACGTCAGACTACCATCATCAAGAAAAAGACCAGACGAGAACTACTTTGCTTCCAGACGCGGAAGCACCACATTAACGTCACACCAGCCCTGTATGCGGCTTGAAATTCATAGTGGTAACCTGGCTTTACCACAAAGGACAAGGAAAGAAACAAGGTACTATATTAACAACCTGACAGATGCTTCCTTGAATAAAAGCAGCTTAAGGTAACCTGGTATTACCTGAACTTTGGATTACTTCATTTGATTTTACCATAGGATTGAATTACAAAAAAGACTGTGAGTCTGATCTCACAAGGTACTTTTAACATAAAAAGGAGACGGCACTGAAAATTTCACTTGCCCAACATTTTGCATATGCCAACACTCTTTATCTGTGCACAGAAAAGAACTTTCATTTTACAGTTCTATCACAATTGTGTTTGAAATGGCAATTTTTAATACCAAATTTTAGTTACGCTGTTTTAGTTGTACTAACTTTGCCTTATTAACCTAGCTCTATTTAACTTTAATATTTAACTTTATTTTTTAGCTAAGTTTCATTTACATTGCTTTTTTGCACAACTGTCCACTTGATGAATTTAGGTATTTTTATTTTATAGCTGTTTATTTGACATAATTTTAATTTATAATACATTTTTAGCACACACCACTTTTAGCACACACCACTTGAGCTTATACACCTTTAGCTGACCCATTTTTAGTTTACACTTTAACCTCAATCAAATCCACTGCACTCATTACACTTGCTGTATATTAACCGCATCTGTTGTTTGAATAACCTCACTAACTATACTAACATACTAACTAAATGTGCTGTGTATACTAACTTTATCCTCTGCTCAGTACACTCACCTCAGTTATATCTTTTCTTTTCATTTTTGCCTCTGTTATTTTTGCTGAAAAACATTATTATATCAGCTTTTTAATACAAAATTCAATTAAATTCTATTTTTAATCATTTTTTTAAAAAAAATTTAAAAAATTATTTTACTAATAAATTTTCAAAGAAAATATTTTAATCATCTCTTTTATTAATAATAAATATTAGCTCATATTTAACATATTTTATGTCCTGAGTGATCATTTCCATCTATTCAGTGTCACCTCAAATGTTTTAGCTTTAGGTCCACATAATCTGGCCTTTAGCGCAGGAAGACTATTTACATAGATCTATGTGTAGCCACCAATCAGCAGCTACTGAGCCTATATGGATATGCTTTTCAGCAAAGGATATCAAGAGAGCATGTGCAAAAGTTCACAGTGTATACCCATATGTATCTGTCTGGCTAATCACTGTCACATAATACAAGGCCAGCAAACTAAATTTTGAAATGTATCGAAAAAAATTCAGACTAAGTGCTATTGCATTGTCTTTTTTATGTACTAGTTGATTATGCGATTCTAATGTATTGGTTCTTTAAAGCGATTGTAAACTTTAGTATTTTAATACACAGTACAGGCGTACCTCGGAGATATTACGGGTTTGGTTCCAGACCATCGCAATAAAGCAAATATAGCAATAAAGTGAGTCACACACTTTTTATTTTGGTATCCAGAGCAAAAAAAAGTTATATTTACACTATCGCGGATCCCGGAGAGGCGCTCCTCAGCCAACAGTACTCGTACTCACGTTAGTAAAAATCAATCCTTTATTATGGCATAAATTTAAAAGCACAGATTGGCTCAATAGCCAGGCAAGCACACAGGATAAAATCATCTGGAGTGTGGCAGGTTACAATGCAGATGCGTTTCGTGAGCATGCTCACTTGTTCACTGCATGACGTGTAACCTGCACACACCTCTATTTATATCGGAAAATTTAAAGAAACAGTATACACAAAGTAACCAGATAAGGGATGACTTGAGCGCTACTGGAATGTTACAGAACTATGTAATATCTCTTAAATAAGAAAAAGGTTTGTATTTAACTCTGTATAAGTGAGTTTAAGACATAAAATATTTAGATATATTAATTGAGGAAAAATGAGTTAATCTTATATAGAAATATAGACTGAAAATTACAATGTTATCTTACTTGGGATGTTGATAGTAAACATCTATAAAGATATTACACAACTATAAGAAATGTATAATTAGAAAGCATAGAATACTGGACAGTCAATCCTATTAAAAAATATTGAGAAAAATAATTATATATCTCCCCTACAAAGTATAGAGTCTGATGGCATTTTTACTGTATACCAGGCCATATAAGGCCATTATCTGAATATATTTAGAAATACTTCATTTTAGAAAACAGAAAACACCAGAAAAGAAATGTATAAATATGACAAATGATCACAAAGTTAGGTAAAGAGATCTAAGTCTCGTCTCATATTTAGCCATTGGAGATTGCTGGTTTTTAATGAAAAGATCCAGAAGGCTTCTCGTTTGTTTAATTTTTCCTCTCTATTACATCCCCGTCTCCAAATGGCAACATGGTCTATTCCTTGAAGGGATAGGCTAGACATGTCTGAGTTATGTAGATTTTTTAAATGTCTTGAGATAGGAGTCTCAATTTTTTCATCATCAATTGAACGTAAGTGTTTTAAAAATTTGTCTTTTACAGGTCGCTTTGTTTTACCTACATACTGTATTTTACACATGAGACATGTTAGTAAATACACTACGTGTGTTGTGTTACAGTTGATGTAGAAGTTGATATTATATGTTTTTTGGGTGGTATTAGATAAAAAAATGTCACTCTCAGAAACATGTTCACGTGTTTTACAGCCATTCCTTCTGCATCTGAAAAACCCCTTTCTTCTTTTGAGTCAGCTTTTTTTACTTTAGTGGGTAGATCAGAGGGAGATAAATGATTGGCCAATGTTTTGCCTCTCTTAGATACAAATTCTATACCTGGTTGCACTATTTCTTTCAAAATTGGATCGGTATGTAAAATTGGATCGGTATATAAAATTGGATCGGTATATAAAATTGGAATAGTTTCTTTAACTATGTTACATATTTTATGGTAATCAATGCTATATGTGGTAATACATTTAGCTGTTGGTTTGTTAGCTGGTGCTTCTCTTTCTTTGTATTTAAGCAGATCTTCCCTAGGTACATATTTTATGCTGTCCTTTGCAATATTCAGCATTTTATCATTATAACCTCTTTGTTTTAGTCTAACAGTAATCAGTTCAGAGTTTTCTGTGTACATCTTCTTCTCAGTGGTACAGTTTCTTTTGGCCCTGATAAATTCTCCCTTGGGGATGCCTCTAAAGACATGTTTGGGGTGACAGGAGTCAAATTGAAGTATAGTGTTGCCCACAGTAGGATTTCTGTACAAAGAAGTTTCTATTTTGCCATCTGTGTTGTTGGCTGTAATTGTTAAATCAAGAAAATTGATTGATTTAGCGTCATGTTCCCCTGTAAATTTGACACCACAAGTGTTGGTATTTAGATACTCACAGAACATATCAGCTTCATAACCATTACCCTCAAAAATAAAAAACAGATCGTCTATGCATCTATAAAAATGTTTAATTTTTTCTCTGAAGGGATTCCTTTCTCCAAAGACGTGGAGCAGCTCCCACCAACCCATAAAGAGGTTGGCGTAAGAGGGGGCAAATTTACCCCCAATGGCTGTTCCATGTCTTTGGAGAAAGTACTCATTACTGAACATAAAGAAATTGTGGGTCAAAAGGTACTCTGTTGCTCTTAATAAGAACAACTTTGTAGCAGGTTCATATTCACTGTATGAATTAAGAAATAATTCAAGTGCTGTGATGCCTTTGTCATGTTGTATGCATGTATATAACGACATTACATCTACAACCAGAAATCTGAAATTAGGTTCCCATTTAATATTATCCAGTTTGGTTAAGATGGCAGTAGTGTCCTGAATATAACTCAATAGACCCCTTACCAATGGCTGTAAAAAGGTATCAACTAGATCACTTAAAGGTTCATTTAAAGAGTTAATCCCAGCAATAATTGGATGCCCTGGGGAAGAAATAGGGTCTTTATGGATCTTTTTTTCAATAATGGAAAATAGGAGTTACAGGATGTAAGGGAATGAGAGCTTCTTTGGTGGCATAGTTAATGATGTTATTATGTTTGGCCATTAAGATAATGCCTATCATCTCATTTTTGTACTGTTTGGTAGGGTTACTTTGTAGTGTGCCATAGATCTCCCTATCATTCAATTGTCTTTTTTTCAGATGTAGAAGTAATGGCTGTAAAACGTGAACATGTTTCTGAGGGTGACATTTTTTTATCTAATACCACCCAAAAAACACATAATATCAACTTCTACATCAACTGTAACACAACACGTAGTATATTTACTAACATGTATTATCTGTAAAATACAGTATGTAGGTAAAACAAAGCGACCTGTAAAAGACAGATTTTTAGAACACTTACGTTCAATTGATGATGAAAAAACTGAGACTCCTATCTCAAGACATTTAAAAAAGCTACATAACTCAGACATGTCTAGCCTATCCCTTCAAGGAATAGACTATGTTCCCATTTGGAGAGGGGGAGGTAATAGAGAGGAAAAACTAAACAAACAAGAAGTCTTCTGGATCTTTTCATTAAAAACCAGCAATCCCCAAGGACTAAATATGAGACGAGACTTAGATCTCTTTACTTAACTTTGTGATCATTTTTCATATTTATACATTTCTTTCTGGTGGTGTCTGTTTTTTAAAATGAAGTATTTCTAAATATATTCAGATAAGGGCCGTATATGGCCTGGTATACAGTAAAAATGCAATCAGACTCTATACTTTGTAGGGGAGATATGTAATTATTTTTCTCAATATTTTTTAATAGGATTGACTGTCCAGTATTCTATGCTTTTTAATTATATCTTTTTTATTGTTGTGTAATATCTTTATAGATGTTTAATATCAACATCTCAAGTAAGAGAACATTGTAATTTTCAGCCTCTATATTTCTATATAAGATTAACTCATTTTTCCTCAATTGATATATCTAAATATTTTATGTCTTAAACTCACTTATACAGAGTTAAATACCAACCTTTTCCTTATTTAAGAGATATTACATAGTTCTGTAACATTCCAGTAGCGCTCTGATACAAATAGAGGTGTGTGCAGGTTACACTTCATGCAGTGAACAAGTGAGCATGCTCATGAAACGCGTCTGCGTTGTAACCTGCCACACTCCAGATGATTTTATCCTGTGTGCTTGCCTGGCTATTGAGCCAATCTGTGCTTTTAAATTTATGCCATAATAAAGGATTGATTTTTACTAACGTGAGTTTGAGTGCTGTTGGCTGCGGATCGCCTCTCCTGGATCCGCGATAGTGTAAATATAACCTTTTTTTTGCTCTGGATACCAAAATAAAAAAAGTGTGTGACTCACTTTATTGCTATATTTGCTTTATTGCGATGGTCTGGAACCAAACCCGTAATATCTCCGAGGTACGCCTGTACTGTGTATTAAAATACTAAAGTTTACAATCGCTTTAAAGAACCAATACATTAGAATCACATAATCAACTAGTACATAAAAAAAGACAATGCAATAGCTCTTAGTCTGAATTTTAAATGCAGTCATTTTTTTCGATACATTTCAAAATTCAGTTTGCTGGCCTTGTATTATGTGACAGTGATTAGCCAGTCAGATACATATGGGTATACACTGTGAACTTTTGCACATGCTCTCTTGATATCCTTTGCTGAAAAACCTATCTATATAGGCTCAGTAGCTGCTGATTGGTGGCTACACATAGATGCCTTATGTGATTGACTCACCCATGTGCATTGCTATTTCTTCAACAAAGAAAATCTAAAGAATTAAAGTGAAGGTCCATTTTGATGAATTAGTGCTCGGTTTTTAATAATCCTATTAAAAACAAGGGCACTTTAATTCATCAAAATTAGCATTTCACGGTTTTCTTCAAAAACTTACCTTTTAATCCTGGCAGCCGCTCCAGCACTTCCTCCGCCCATCGCAAGCTGTCTTCGCGGGTCCAAAATAATACCTCTTTTACTAATCATTCAGTGAAATTTTGGGTACGCTCTTAGTCTGATCTTATCTCTCATTGGCCCTTGGAAATGCATATGGTAATTTTAAATCCCCTGACAATTTAAAATACCCTTTGGTTGCAATTCTCACATTGAATACCGGGGGGACAACAGGCAACGGAATGCCGCTTCATTAGCAAATACTATTACTACAGAAAAGTATATTTCCTTAAATGTATATTGAATATATTTATTATTTCCTAGTATTAATAAAGTTTCTGTTCAGTATATGGCCCTTGTAATATAACTGTAATCTTAGCACATATTTACAAGTCCAAACATGGGTATATTTAGAATATATATATATATATATATATATATACATATGATATATATTCTCTATTATTTTATATCATAATATCGTCTGTAATTAGCAGTCTGATGTGATTATTCATATAGCCATAATAACAAGTAATTATATATTCTTAATTATTTGCTCTTCATGCTTGTAGCGGGTCTCGGTACCCCAGACTGGGTATACCTGCTAAAGTCAGCCTACTCCCACCAAACGCCAACCCATGAACCTCCACTGGATACCTGCCGCTATTAGAATAACGGCTGCTGCAAGTTGTTATAGCTACCCCCAAGAACATTAGCCAAGACTGAATGCTTGAGGGTCAAAATAGGAACTGCTTTATTGCACAAAAAAACACAGCTTTTATACATTTCCAACAAAGGGGGGTAGTTACCACATAATCAATAGAAACAAATATTATACAATTATTATTATTATTATCAGGTATTTGTAGAGCGCCAACAGATTTCGCAGCGCTGAATGAGACAAACATCAGACAATGGTTAGTTAAACAAGATTCTCCTCCCAAATCATAGAATCCCCTCAAGTTCCAGGGTCCATAGTCGGTGGGGAGGAGGCTGGCCTGCATTCCTCTCCAAGTACAAAAGTAACGGAAGCTTCCGTTAAAATGCTCTTCATAAAATCATAGCATTTAATATCCTGGTATTACATTGAATTTTTGAGCATATCTCTATATTCCATACATACCTGCAATATAATTTTGTTGGAACCAATATTACAATAAATTCCTTAATAAGGTACTAGACAATTTATCTAGTATGTATTTATTTCAAAACCTCATTTTCACACCAGATTCTGAAAAACAAATGTTGTTTTATTCTGACACAGTTAAACATTTTAAATTCACCAATGCAGCTATTTACCGGGTAGTTAATATAGCAGACATTATTCAATATGGTATATTCCTAAATGTTATCTCATATGTTGGTATTCTTTCATAAAGTCTTGGTATATTAAATATTCCTGCAAACTATAGACAATTTGTACTTTAAAATGAACTTTAAGGTCACAATATTATCACATGCCTGTAAATGTATTTTCTAGATACCATATGTGTATTCAAACCTTCAAAGGATTCTTTGTCTCATCATTTGCCTGTTTTAAATTAATTACCCTTCTGAGATTTTGCTAGCTTCAAACATGAGTCCAGACCTGTGTCTGCTGTGACTACAGGGGATCCCCTGATCAGCTAATTTTATTACCCACTGTTCAGGTAGTGATCAAACTTTTCTTTTTGAATTGACATTATCTATTATGGGACAAATTTTTATTTCCTTTTGTTCTTTGAGGCATCCATCTGTATTTGAGCCTGTTTGAATAGACCTGTACTTTACTATTTCAAAATATTTGTGACCAAGTTTAATATTTAAAGATAAATTAATTATTATTATAAGAGATATATATGTGTATATCTTATATAATGTCACTCAGCAATACCATGACAGTCCCGTTGATTTTAACTTTAGCATCCCTTAATTGTTTTCAAACATTTGCGTTCATAGCATTATCCTATAAATATGTATTGTTAGAGCCATTATTGTATGCTTCTCTTGCTAGTATATTTGCTCCTTCTTTATAATGGGTAAATTTACACTCCCTTTTATAATTGTACAAATAATTGTCTGTTTTACCTATGAGTTTATTGTTATCAGTTGCCCTCTAAAAAATACTGTAGGTGACTGAACACTGGACACTGGTGATAAATGGGGGGTCAAACAATGGCCCCTCCCCAAAGCTTTACCTTATACCATCTTAGACCACACTCTTGATCCTGCCATATATATTTTTCACAACTGAGAAGCAGCTTTATCCCATTAAATGTCAATAAAAAAATGCATTATTTTATCTCTGGCTGCCATTAACACCACACACACACAGCAGTGATTTTACCTTCTTTGACTGAACAGAGAACTATTTTTACACTGGATGGTTGACAGTAAACAGACATAGACCATACTCTAGTACAGTGTTGGCTATCCTTGGCACCCCGATGTTTCCGAACTGCATTTTCCATGATGCTCACCTAGACTGCAGAGTGCCTAAGAATCAAGGGAAATGTAGTTCCAAAACATCTGTAGTGGAGTGGAAAAACTTCTAGGTCACAAAGTCCGCAAGTGTGACCAGGCTCTGGAGGTCCACCACAGGAAGTTGTGATTTTTTTGTGAAAAAGCCCAGTGTCAAGAGCAGCCTGTCAGCAATGTGCATAATGCATGTAGGGCTTTTTAATGGCACATGAAACTCAAAATTTGTCTTTCATTATTCAGACAGAGCATACAATTTTAAACAACTTTCCAATCTACTTTTACATTTTCTTCCTATCCTTTGTTGAAGGAGCAGTAACTGGGAGCTAGTTGAACACACAATACAACACACAGAAAAAGTCCAGCACTCGCTCACAAGCTCTCAGCTAAGATTAAAAGTAGAACTGGAAGACTCAGTTACCGCATTTGGCCAAATGGGACAAGCCCAGGTACCACGTCAAGGTCTCTTCCAAAACCTGGGTCCCTAATACAGCCACGCAAATGCAAGCTCTGAATCAAACAAACTTGGAACAAGTCAGGGTTCACAGACTTAAGTAATCACCCTAGACATATGCAAAACACGGAAGGGGACAGCACTCTCAGACCGGACTGGGTACACATCCCATGACCCTGCAACATGCTCAGCTTATGGTGCTATAGCACTCTGAGGAAGCTGTGCTATTGCTAGAGTCACAGGCAGTCAATCCCAGACAAGCATGGGTGCAGGTCCATAGGGAAAATTACAAAACAAACAATACAACACACAGAAAAAGTCCAGCACTTGCTCACAAGCTCTCAGCTAAGATTAAAAGCAAAACTGTTAGAGTCAGTTACCGCATTTGGCCAAATGGGACAAGCCCAGGAACCACGTCAAGGTCTCTTCCAAAACCTGGGCCCTAATACAGCCACACAAATGCAGCCAAATGCGGTAACTGACTCTTCCAGTTTTGCTTTTAATCTTAACTGAGAGCTTGTGTGCGAATGCTGGACTTTTTCTGTGTGTTGTATTGTTTGTTTTGCAATTTTCCCTATAGACCTGCACCAAGGCTTGTCTTTGGTTAACTGCCTGTGACTCTAGCTTCCAGAGAGTGCTATAGCACCATAAGCTGAGCATGTTGCGGGGTCATGGGATGTGTACCCAGTCCGGTCTGAGAGTGCTGTCCCCTTCCATGTTTTGCATATGTCTAGGGTGATTACTTAAATGGATAGTAAAGTCTAAATTAAACTTTCAGGATTTAGATAGGGCATGCCATTTTAAACAACTTTCTAATTTACTTTTATCATCAAATTTGCTTTGTTCTCTTGTTATTCTTAGTTGAAGGCTAATACTAGGTAGGCTCATATGCTAATGTCTAAGCCCTTGAAGGCCGCCTCTAATTTAAATGCATTTAACAGTTTTTCACAGCTAGAGGTCGTTAGTACATGTGTTTCATATAGATAACACTGTGATCATGCACGTGAAGTTATTTAAGAGTCAGCACTAATTGCCTGAAATGCAAGTCTGTCAAAAAGATCTGAGATAAGGAGGCAGTCTGCAGAAGCTTGGATACAAGGTAATTACAGAGGTAAAAAGTATATTTCTATAACAGTGTTGGTTATACAAAACTGGGTATGGTAAAAAAGGGATTATCTATCTTTTTAAACAATAACATTTTTGGTGTTTACTATCCCTTTAAGTCTGTGAATCCTGACTTGTTCCCAGTTTGTTTCATTAAGAGCTTGCATTGGTGTGGCTGTATTAGGGACCCAGGTTTTGGAAGAGACCTTGACGTGGTACATGGGCTTGTCCCATTTGGCTAAATGCGGTAACTGACTCTTACAGTTTTGCTTTTAATCTTAGCTGAGAGCTTGTGAGCGAGTGCTGGACTTTTTCTGTGTGTTGTATTGTTTGTTTTGTAATTTATCCTATGGACCTGCACCCAGGCTTGTTTGGGATTAACTGCCTGTGACTCTACCATTAGCACAGCTTGCTGAGAGTGCTATAGCACCATAAGCTGAGCATGTTGCAGGGTTATGGGATGTGTATCCAGTCCAGTCTGAGAGTGCTGTCCCCTTCAGTGTTTAGCTAGTTGAACACATGATTGGCTAAACTGCATGTCTGTCAAAAACACTGAGATAAGGGGGCAGTCTGCAGAGGCTTAGATACAAGGTAATCACAGAGGTAA
>NC_069508.1:204457602-204490102 GCF_027579735.1 Bombina bombina
CACTCCCTGGTAATTTCCCGACTTGACTACTGTAACAACTTACTAACTGGCCTCCCTCTCTCCCGCCTCTCTCCCCTCCAATCCATCCTAAATGCATCTGCCAGGATAATCCACCTCTCTCGACGCTCTGTTTCTGCTGCACCTCTCTGTGAGTCCCTTCACTGGCTCCCCATTCACAACAGAGTTAAATTCAAAATTCTCACCCTGTCCTACAAAACCCTCACCAATGCTGCCCCACCCTACATGTCCTCACTTATCAACAAATATACTCCAGCCCGCCCCCTAAGATCCAACAATGACCTGCTTCTTGCGTCCTCTACCATCACCTCCTCTCATGCTAGACTACAGGACTTCTCTCGTGCGGCACCAACCCTCTGGAACGCACTTCCTCGTGCTCTCAGACTTGTCCCTAACCTCTCTTCCTTTAAACGTTCCCTAAAGACCTTTCTGTTCAGGGAAGCTTATCACTCGACTTATTAACAAACTAACTTCACTTACCTAACAGTTGCCCTCATCTATCTCCTCACTAACATCATTCTCACCTTTGCAGTCCCCACCTCCTGTTTCCCATCCTCCTACCCATCTAGATTGTAAGTTCCCACGGGAATAGGGCCCTCAATTCCCCCTGTATTTTGTCTGTAAAATTATGTATTTTATTGTATTGTTTCTCCATTGTACTGTTATCCTTGTACCCATGGGCAGCGCTGCAGAATCTGTTGGCGCTTTATAAATAAAGAATAATAATAATAATAATAATAAGACAGGTGTGAAAACCAGTGCTATAGATCCTCATCCAAAGCTGCCATTTTGTTAAGAAAATGTACATGGTTTTGCAATCCAGGGACATGCCCCTTAAAAATGTTGTTGCTTCTAGAAAGTGACAGTTATAAATGAGCCCCTGCACTGATCAGTCAGTCACTGTGTAGCATGTTGCAGGGGCAGTATTCAGAATCCTACCCAATTTAAATTACAGAAGAAGCAGGCAAAGCAAATTAAAAAATGCTCACTCATCTCTCTTGTTGAATTTGACCTACTGTCCCCAAGACATAGCTAACCATATCTATTTAATTAGAATAAAGGTGTTGAAAACGTAAAGGGACAGTTTACTGTAAATCGGTTTTCTATTAATGTGTTTCCACTGATTTGTCATACCAGCTGCATAGTATAAAATGTATGGAAATGTGTTCTTTTAACTATATTTTAGTATGTGACTTACTGCTGATCACTGTGTTCAGTGATTAACATTGACATGAACGTTTAAGTACAGCAATAGTAATTGTACAGAATCACACTTGATAATTGGAGCCAGCTGGTTAGGCCAAATATAAATGTGTGTGTATAAATGTCCTCCAGAGATATTAAATACCAATAAAGATGGGTAAAGTGTGTGAAAGTTTATAAAAAAAAATATATTAAAAAAAGTGGAAAAGTGTATATATAAAATAAACGATAGTAGTTATCCTC
Source organism: Bombina bombina (assembly GCF_027579735.1). Taxonomy (NCBI): domain Eukaryota; kingdom Metazoa; phylum Chordata; class Amphibia; order Anura; family Bombinatoridae; genus Bombina; species Bombina bombina. The sequence goes on from NC_069508.1 coordinate 204,459,067, forward strand.
AAATTAAGTCCTGGTTATCCTCAGAATGGGTCCTAGTAGATCTTTGTATCATCCAATGTAATCCTGGGTGTACCTGTAAAATGCAAAAGTGTAGATTGTACAAATGCAGAGAGCAGTATTAGAAATGTGCTTAATAGCTGTGGTCAACGCATTTCGGCCCCTATTTCGGCCTTTATCAAGACTCAAGTCTTAATTTGAGGATCATTACTATTGTTTATTTTATATATACTTTTCCACTTTTTTATAAACCTTCACACACTTTACCCCTCTTTATTGGAAGCACAAACCATTTAATGTTTTGTTTTGGTTTGTGCTGTTTTGTTTTTTGTTTTTTGTTTTGCCCACGCACCCATTTTTTAGTCGCATATTTGCAGTTGCAATATTTGTTTTTGAATTTTTGCCTTCACCCATTTTTTCACTCATTTTGGTTACCACAATTTGCTGAACATTGGCTGTCCCTGCTTCCACCACCCACCGACAATTCAGCCACTTCCAATTAATTTTCACTGGACTCACGAACTTGGACACTCTTCACATTAGGATATTATTAGAACCATATTAGGATTTTATTAGAACCATTAAGACTAAGGATTTAATGTCCCTGGAGGACATTTTATACACACATTTATATTTGGCCTAACCAGCCGGCTCCAATTATCAAGTGTGATTATGTACAATTACTATTGCTGTACTTAAACGTTCATGTCAATGTTAATCACTGAACACACACTACACTGAGTACACACTACTTTGACAAGAGTTGTATTTAATTGCGCAAGTAACATACATAATTATCATGGATCCATGATTTTATTATGATTTTATATTGCCTTCACCTATTGTGTTTTTCACTGTGGTTTTAAAAGTTTGACATTTGACCTCATTTTTTTTGATCGCCGATCTTTTCATGTTATTGATTTTATGTGAGTGTATTAAAATATATTTTAGACCAGCCAGTTTCAATTCGTACATCTCTTCCAACATCCATCCACTTTTCCCATAGCTACGTCGGCCTCTTTTGGCACTCTGTTCATCACTAATCTACTTAGACTTGCATTTTAGCCAATCAGTGCTAACTCATAAATATCTCCACGGTAGTTAGCGCAATGTTATCTATATGGCACATACGAACAAGCACTGCCTAGCTGTGAAAACTGTTAAAATGCACTGAGATAAGAGGCGGTCTTCAAGGACTTAGAAGTTAGCACCTACCTAGGTTTAGCTTTAAATAAACAATACCAAGAGAACAAAGTAAAAAGGAAAGTTGTATAAAATTGCCCTATCTGAATAATGAAATTATAACTTTGACTAGACTGTCCCTTTAAGTACTGAGATTTTCACAATAGATGAGGATACAACAGGCAAAAGCAGCTACTTCAGATGACAAAAAAGGAATAAAGGTGAAGGATATATTACTAAACAGTTTAATACACCCTGCAAGTAAAATAAATAATTGGGAACACATTGAAGGGGAGAATTTTTTTTTATATTCCACTGTCCCATTTTAACATACTAAATTTTAGCTTGAGGATCTAAAAACCTGGACATTAAAAGGACTATAATAGTTGACAAATACACACTTTACATTGTTAGTGCATGTACCAGTAAGACTAGCAACCCCACACTTTTATGTCTTTAACCCCTGCAGCAGAGCATCACTGGTCTCCAGCAGAAACTTTTTGGATCACCAGCGCTAGTCACACAACTCAACTGTGTAAGTAGCGCTGCTGATTGGATCATCTGCAGTTTCTGCTCAGTACCAGCGATGCTCTACGGCATTGTTTCTCAACCGTGGTCCTCGAGTACCCCCAACAGGCCAGGTTTTCATTATAGCTGAACCAGTGCACAGGTGAAATAATCGGCTTATGGGTAAGAGCAGGTTAGTAACCATGGATACTGATCAGCTGATTACTAACCGTGGATGAGAAATGCTGCTCTACGGGTTCCAGGCAGTACTTCTACTGTGTGTTTAACCCTTTTGCAGGGATTAAATACATATTAGTGCAAGGCTTCTAGTCTTTAAATGATATGCTCTAGCGCAATAAAACGTCATTTTTCAACTATTATGGCCCTTTAATTGTCCAGTTGTTTTGTATAGATTTTGAAAGCCAGTTGAAATACTTGACTCTCTGGTTCTATACAGAACACCTGGCAAACCCATTAATTACCACACTATTTTGTTATGAATATGCACAGTCACTGATGGATAAAGTCATATTACACAACGGAAAAAGACAGGATTATTTTCCGAAAAGCACAAGAAGTAGAGATGCGCACTCGGAGGTTTCGTGAACTTCTGAATGCGGAACAAGGAGGTCCTTCGTGCTGATTGACTCTTTTCAATGCCAAATTCATTCTCGTGCAACAGCAACACGCTAAAATGTGTGCAAATCCAGATTTTAGTGTGTAGCTGTTGCACAAGAATGAATTTGACTACAAAAATAGTCAAGTGGCACGAAGGGCCTCCTCGTTCCGCATACGGAGGTTCACGAAACCTCTGAATGCAGATCTCTAGTGAGAAAGGATGTGGGACATGTATACTGTAAAGTATGAGGTTACTCGTATAACAGGGTGTTTTAAGATAGTAATTTCTTGGAATAACAGAAAATGTCTTATGTATGTTTCTTTATGTAATGCACACAGTTTCTGTGCTTTAAGGTTGAGCTCAGTGAGTTTGCAAGACACAGAACATTACATACATTTACAGGCTTGCCTACTAAAAGCCTCAGTCTGTATTTCATCTGGTAAGCTCATCCTAGCTGTACAATAGGAACCACCAGGTGTATAATTAGGGTTGCCAATTGTCCAGTATTTAACACTTTCACTGCTAAGCGTTTTTTCACCCCAGTGCTGAGCCAATTTGAAGCTTTTTTTATGCTACCTATATTTGAACCCTATTTAAAGTCAAATTTCAGTGAGTGACCCACACAAATGTATATTTTTTTCCATCAGGCTCAGCAGATTCACAATATGCCATTATTATATTTATAATTCATGGCATGTGAGATAGCTGTATTGGCTTCTCTAAATAAGGAAAGTAAAAAAGGTGTCAATGCATTCTAAACCTTTTCAAATTTACCTAGTATGTTAATGTTTTTTAAGACTGTAGAAAAAAAATTGTAATAACAAGGTGTTTACAGTCCCTTTTAAATATCTCTTAAGTCATAATATGATACTTATTAAATATTTTAGGAGGAATCACTTAGTGTGTATTGTGTTAGGAGGCTGAAATTGATGAAGGGGATTTATTGTAGTGGTGTATAAGATTGATGCTAACTTAAAGGGCCATTATAGATTAAACATTGCATGCTCTTATTTGTTATAGCTTATAATTTAACAACTAGCGACCCTTTAACCCCTTTGCAGGGGTTAAACTTAAAACATTAAACACATAGTAGAAATACTGTACTGGATCTGCAGGGTACTGCTGGTCCTGAGCAGAAACTTTGCGTATCAAATTATCATGTCTTTAATCCCTTTGCAGGGTCGCTAGTCGTAAAATGACATGCTGTATTGAATTGGTTGCATTACATAAAAAAGAAATTGGAAGAATCATAACCGTGAAGAATATTCCTATAAATCAGAACATTTGAATGGGCATGGGGTATATTGCTTAGTTAGCTTGCACTATATTTGTTTAATATCTCTTTACAGTTGTTCAGTGACAGCTTTGATATTCGCTGTTTGCTTTGCTTCTCTGATGTTGTTTTATAACATTGTTAATAAAAATGTGTTATGGTCACAGTTAAACTAGCCATGCGTTATACCACATAAAGTTATGTCGTGATTATCATTTTATAAACCACTCCCTATTAATATAAGGAATATGACAAGTGACATCTGTTTCATTTACCATCTTAACCTAAAAGAATACCGTAGTCATAAAAATAAACAAGAAAAAAGAAATGAAAACAATTTTGATGTTAATGTAATTTTTTTTCTTTATGTACTGTAGATCTGATCCTAAAAGAAAAAATACTAATACCAGATGTGCGTTGGTGTTAATATATATATATTTTTTTTTCCACAGATATTTTTTTTTTCCAAAAGCGTGCGTAAATCAGATATCCCAAAATGCCGGAAGTTCTGGATACAGGTACCTAATAAATTACCCTTAAAGGAACATTTTGCTTTAAAGAAGAATTTTAAATGAGTACATTATATGAAGCAGGAATTATTACACAGTTTGTTTAATGTTTCAGGCACTGTTACCGTAGACAAACAACAAGTGCTGCAGATTACTGAGCGCTTGCAGAAGAAATTGAAAGACAAAGGAGAACTTTCCCATCACGAAAAAATGTGCATCTTAAGGGATACTCTCCAAAGTCCATTATTTAACCAGATCCTGACAGTCCAGCAGTCCATCAAACAGTTAAAGGAACAGGTGTGTAGAATATTCAGGTCTGGATGGTGTTGTACTGGTTTTAACTTGTCTGTGTCAGTTAAAAGGGAATATGTGTAACATTGTATTTTGTAATGTTTTCCCAACCTAAATATTGTCTTAAAGGGACATATTATATATATATATATATATATATATATATATATATATATATATATATATATATATATATATATATATATATATATATATATATATATATATATTAATTATCCCATAGATGAGCACTCTCACTTCCAGGTCAGCCTGCCAGGGTGCTAGTGAATAATGCATAAAAGTAACAAGAACTTGCACTCACTGGTCTTTCCATCAGAAACACACAATTTATTGTAAAGTTTCGGAGACAAAGTATCTGAGGTCTGAGGAAGGGGATACTCTGTCTCCGAAACGTTACAATAAATTGTGTGTTTCTGAAGGAAAGACCAGTGAGTGCAAGTTCTTGTGTGTGTGTATATATATATCTATCTTTTCAGGTGTGCGCTCCTACCTCGTTGTGTTCTTACAGAAAGGCTTTAAAGGACAATTGAATACAGTAGAATTGCAAAATCAACAAGTGCATAATAAAAAGACAATGCTATTTCACGTGTTCAGAATTTTAATTTTTTTTTAAAAACAAGATTTGGAATGTTCTTTCGGCCCCCTGTATCATGTGACACCATCGGCAAATCAGACTCTTACACAGATACACTGTGAACTCTTGCACATGCTCAGTAAGAGCTGATTCCTCGTAAAGTGTGCATATAAAAAGATTGTGCACACTTTGATAATGGAAATACATTGGAAAGTCTCTTAAAATTTCACACTCTATCTGAATCATGCAAGTTTTATTTTGACTTTAATGACCCCTTTAAGTTTCTACAAATGATACCAAGAGAATGAGGTAAATTTTGATAAAAGAAGTAAATTGGAAGGTTTTTAAAATGACTCTGGCCCCATTTAACAAAGTGGGTAGAGCAGATTCCCAGCATTCAGTATTGGTAAAGAGGATGATTGCAGCCCTCCCCCCTGCTGTTGCTTCACCAGTAGCACGGGGAACCTTGTTTGTCAATCCTCCTGGACAAATCGGCACAGGATGTTTTCACTCGGCCACCTCAGGCCTAAGACCATTGATTCTTAAAGGGATATAAACCCACATTTTTTCATTCATGATTGAGATAGAGCATGCAATTTTAAGGAACTTTCTAATTTACTCCTATTATTAATTTTTCTTCGTTCTCTTGGTATCTTTATTTGAAAAGGAAGGTATTTTTGATTCAGCACCTGGGTTGCACTTGATGATTTGTAGCTTAATGTAGCCAGGGGTCAAGTCCTACAAAAAAAATTGTGGGAACTCACCAAGACTTCCACCCCCAAAACAATAAATATTCTACACACCCACTGCATTTATATGGTTGCCTTTGGGTCTGAGACTCCTCCTCTGTCACAGAGTCTCACCCACTTAAGGTGCAAGTGTCCTATTTCTGCTGAGGGAAGCTAAATAAACTCAGAGCAAGCCACACAGAAATGTAAGCACCATGTGTATCACACATTGCGGGGTGATCACACAGCAGGACCGCTGACAGGCTTCCATTTAGTGTATTGTAGGAAGTGTTACTGCCCATTACTAGAGGATCTCACTATCCTCTAATCAGACTGCTCCAGCTCCTCCTAGCAGCAGTGTTTACTGGTGCGTTTCTGTCCTCTTTCCAGGGGGAACTTAATTTCACCTGCAAATAGTGCAGGAACTCCATTCCCATGCATTCCCGCTCGACTTGACCCCCTAAATGTAGCCACCAATAAGCAAGCGCTATCCAGGGTGCTGAATCAAAAATAGGCAAGCTCCTTAACTTAGATTCCTGCTTTTTTAAATAAAGATAGCAAGAGAACAAAGAAAAATTGATAGGAGAAAATTAAAAAGTTGCTTAAAATTGCTGCTCTATCTGAATCATGAAAGAAAACATTTGGGTTTAGTATCCCTTTAAAATCTAGAATTCATCATGGCGGCACCATGATGAGGGAGGTGGGGAATAACCTTAATGCTATGCTTATAAAATGTATTTAGGGTAAAATGTCCCTTTTAACTTTAAAGGCTCCAAACTCAAATACATAGCTTGATTAATGGAGCCGTCTATTTGCATAATGAAAGTTTAATTTTGATGTTCTTGTAATGTTGCTGAAAACTGATACAAGACAAAATCCGTCGGTAACCACTTCAGTATGTTTGCGGTTTCACTCACCTTGTGTGCCGCGCTGCGTCTCTACTGCCTCTGCAGCACCACTCTGTGTCTCCTGCTCAGCGCTCCCCACGGGAGCCGTAGCCAAGGGGATAGTTCCGGTTAGACAGGTGCAATAGGAAATACAGGGAGCTTCACCTCCTTCCCTCAATCGAAAATAGACATCCAAAACAGCCGAATCCTCGCACACTTATGGGAAGGTCAGGGCAAAGTGCCAAAAAACGAACCACCACTCCTTTGCTTTAAGTAAAAAGCTCCTTTATTTGAAAACACTAAAAGGCATACACGCCAGCAGAGAATGACAGGTCAAACGCGTTTCGTAGGTGTAACTTTTTCAATGAGCTCTAACATCACCTATTGACTCTCCCTTCATAAAGGTAATAACCACTCCCCCATTACAGGTGTCATAGGTAAGTCAGGTGAATTGGAGAAAAAGGAGTGCAATCAAAATTTAACATATTTGGAAATCATAACAAATGAGCATATGTGAACACAAAGTATAGAGTTGTAACAAACGTATTATTAGAGAATTAATTGGCGGTCCCATATTCACACTATACTGAAATGACATTTCATAAATGGTCTTATAAAAAGCTAAGACCTAACAGAAAGGGTTAAATTACTAATACTTTGAATTACTTTAAGCAGTCTCATACCTAGACTTTTTTTTACAAAATTTAAATACCCCCTTAAAGGGACAGTCAAGTCCAAAAAAAACTTTCATGTTTTAAATAGGACATGAAATTTTAAACAACTTCCCAATTTACTTTTATCACCAATTTTGCTTTGTTCTCTTGGTATTCTTAGTTGAAAGCTAAAACTAGGAGGTTCATATGCTAATTTCTTAGACGTTGAAGACTGTCTCTAATCTGAATACATTTTGACCACTAGAGGGCATTAGTTCACATGTTTCATATAGATGACATTGATCTCATGCACGTAAAGTGACCTAGGAGTGAGCACTGATTGGCTAAACTGCATGTCTGTCAAAAGAACTGAAATAAGGGGGCAGTCAGCAGAAGCTTAGATACAACATAATTACAGAGGTAAAACCGTGTTGGTTATGCTAAACTGGGGAATGGGTAATAAAGGGATTATCTTTCTTTTTAAACAACAAAAATTCTGGTGTTGACTGTCCCTTTAATCTGAGGCAGCATATTTCAAATAAAAGACTATGAAATAATAAGTCATCTTAGCCACATACTCTACTCATACAGTGTTCAATCATGAATGAAATGGGACTTGGGCTACAATTATAGCACCTCCTACTTTATATTGCTATTAGGTAACAAAATATAATTTCTTCGGGATTCACTATCTCCAATACTTACAGAAATTTAATCTACATAAAGTTTAATATCCCAATCTGAATTTAGACCTTTAGGGACCCTTGTATTTAATTGAAAAATCCAGTAGACTTCCTTCTGACTCAAAAGTTTTAGTCTATTCCCTCCTCTTTTAGGTCTTTTCACATGTTGTATGCCCTGAAAGCATAATAGTTTACTTATTGCCATTGTGTTCAGTTTTAAAATGTAGGGCAACTGGGGTATCTGAATTCTCATCACCAATAGATCTAAGATGTTCTAAAAATCTTGTTTTGAGGGGTCTGGTCGTCTGACCAACGTACTTAATATTGCATAATTTGCATGTGAGCAAATATATCACGTATGAAGTGTTGCAATTTATGTACTCCTTAATTTTGAAGGACTTCTCATCATCTATAGACTTGAAAGTGTCCCCCAAAATGGCATGCGTGCATGATGTGCATCTCCTACTACCAACGTTTCTAGGGGTAAGCCAGTTACCTGAAGTAATTGTAGGTAACATGGATGGGGAAAGAATATTAGCCAGCGTTCTAGATTTACGTGTTACAAATTTGCACCCTCTCTCTACTATTTTGTCCATAGTATCGTCTACCCTAAGAATGGGGAGAGACTTTCTAATAATTTGACAAATAGCACTGTATTCCTTACTGTATGCCGTAATGAATACTGGTTTTTGTTGGTAATTTTCCTTCTTTCTAGTTTTACTCTTGATCATATCATGTCTTGCCATTACTTCTACTTGTTCCTTGGCCTCTTTTAAGTCCTGTATTCTGTACCCCCTCTCCAAGAACCGTTCCGTGGTTCTCTCTGAGTGTACTTCATATGCCTCTTCTGTGCTGCAATTTCTCTTTGTCCTCATGTACTGGCCTTTTGGAATGGCCTTTATGACATGTCTTAGATGGCTAGACTTTGCCATCAGGAGAGTATTGCCTGCACTTTCCTTCCTATATAATTCCACTTCTATACTGTGCTTACCTTTTATCAGGTTTTATAAGTACATCAAGGAAGGGCATCTCTTTTCTGCTTGTGTTCATAGTGAATCGTAGATTTTGCTGATTATCAGAGAGATATTCGAAAAAGTTTTTAACCATTGAATCTTCTCCTCTAAATATGAACACAAGGTCGTCAATGTAGCGACCGTAATGTATAATGCGTTCTTTGAAGGGATTACCATCACCAAAGACACGGGACAGCTCCCACCAACCTAAAAATAGGTTGGCTTATGTAGGGGCAAACTTAGCCCCCATGGCTGTCCCCTGTCTTTGGCGATAGTAATCTCCCTCAAATAAGAAAAAAATATGAGTCAGCAAGAACTCAATGGATTTAAGAATAAACTCCCTGAGATCAGGATTCTAATCAGTATACATTTCCAAATATGATTGTATAGCCATGATGCCCTTATCATGGGGAATCACGGTGTATAGGGATATAACATCAATGGTGACAATACAATAATCATCCAACCATTCCACTTGTTCTATCTGTTTGATGAAATCTGTGGTATCCCTTATATAACTCTTAAGGCCCAATACAATAGATTGTAACAGAGTATCAATCATGGCACTCAAAGGTTCATTTAATGAACCTATGCCTGCCACTATGGGGCGTCCAGGAGGGGAGGTCATGCTCTTATGAATTTTTGGGAGGTAATGAAAAATTGGTACAATAGGATGCTCAACTAGCAGATAATCGAAATTCATTTTAGTTATTGCCCCAATCATCACCGCCCAATCCAAGAGATCATGAAGAATTCTCCTGTATTTAAAAGTTGGATTAGTAAGTAGTTTTTCATAAACCTCCTCATCCTGTAATTGTCTATAAGCCTCCTTTATGTAATCAGTCCTATCAAGGACGACCACGTTCCCTCCCTTGTCAGAATTGCGTATTACAATAGATGGATTGTTTTTAGGAGGTGCTATAATTGTAGCCCAAGTCCCATTTCATTCATTATTGAACACTGTATGAGTAGAATATGTGGCTAAAATGATTTATTATTTCATAGTCTTTTATTTGAAATATGCTGCCTCAGATTAAGGGGGTATTTCAATTTTCTAAAAAAAAGTCTAGGTATGAGACTGCTTAAAGTAATTCAAAGTATTAGTAATTTAACCCTTTCTGTTAGGTCTTAGCTTTTTATAAGACCATTTATGAAATGTCACTTCAGTATAGTGTGAATATGGGACCGCCAATTAATTCTCTAATAATACGTTTGTTACAACTCTATACTTTGTGTTCACATATGCTCATTTGTTATGATTTCCAAATATGTTAAATTTTGATTGCACTCCTTTTTCTCCAATTCACCTGACTTACCTATGACACCTGTAATGGGGGAGTGGTTATTACCTTTATTAAGGGAGAGTCAGTACGTGATGTTAGAGCTCATTGAAAAAGTTACACCTACGAAACGCGTTTGACCTGTCATTCTCTGCTGGCGTGTATGCCTTTTAGTGTTTTCAAATAAAGGAGCTTTTTACTTAAAGCAAAGGAGTGGCGGTTCTTTTTGGCACTTTGCCCTGACCTTCCCATAAGTGTGCAAGGATTCAGCTGTTTTGAAAACTGATACATAGGGCAAGATGATTTTAAGCTTTCTACTGTAGCTCGATTATCCAAGAAGTCCCTCAAAGAATTTTAGAAATGCAAATTTTAACTCCGTGTGAGGTTTTAAATGGGAAGATTTCTCTCCATGTCGTTGAGTTTTTTATTATCAGACCCATTGCCTAATACAAATAACATCTAACCAGCACAATGGTTTATACAGAAACCTTCTCCTCTGGTACTTGTGCGTGATGTTAGAAGATCAAGGAACAAAACTGAAACAAGTGCGCAAGATTAGCTTCTTGATATTAATATTACAAAATGTAAAATTCTGAAATGATAGCAGCACTTTAGGATACAATAAAATTGATGGTGTTTTTTTTAAGGTTTCATTTAAATTGACTAATCTATTTTAGCTGCAAAATCATTACAAAAATGTAGCCTGCCATAATTATTCTATGACTGGTGGAGACTTAATCCTTTAATGCCCTGAGATTTATTTTCACAAAATGAACCCACATATACAGTATGTTCTCTATATATGTAAAGCTGGCCTTTAAATAGCAAATAAAACAACTTATTTTTCTTTGTTGCATCATATTTAGGGCATTTAAAAACCAGTTTGTTAATATTTTTTCTTTGTAGTGCTTGTGGGATATGTAGCTGTCCACAAATAGAGCAGTGGCAGTTATCCCCCTCAGCTAATGGGCCGTTTTTACCCTAAGGATGAGTATTGCACACTTCCTATCTGTTTAATGAATTTACACATAAAAATTAGATGCGCATTCATAGTTTTCGGGAAATCATGAATAGGGAAGACAGCAGCCACCAGCGGCATTTGGCTTTTTTCGGAGAACACACTAAGATCTGTGCAAATCCAAATCTTAGTGTGTTGTACTATCACAAGAAGAATTCTGGCTCTGAAAAGAGATGAATGTCGCTGGCGGCCGCCATGTTCCCCTTTCATGATCTCACAAAAACTATGAATGCGCATGTCTAATAAAAATGTAAACCTATTGAACCAGTGCTCTTTTATATACTGTATGTTGTATGTATAAGCTATATGTCGTATGTATATTCATTTTCTTTTTCTCTGTTTGGGCCTGATAATCTAAAGCTGTTTGCTCTGAGGAGATTATATAAGATGTCTCGTCAGTAGTGCAAGGTCCCTCAAAAAAATTAGAAGGCAAATTTTAGCTTTATAGTTGTTTGTCTCACTATTCAGGATTTTGGATGTGAAAAAAATAAGATTTTGCGTGATTTGTTTCCATGCCAGTGATCTTTTAATCTGGCTGTCTGTCTCTGTGCAGCTCTTGCACTCTCTCTCGCTCGCACTCTCTCTCGCTCGCACTCTCTCTCGCTCGCACTCTCTCTCTCGCTCGCACTCTCTCTCTCGCTCTCACTCTCTCTCTCGCTCTCACTCTCTCTCTCGCTCTCACTCTCTCTCTCGCTCTCACTCTCTCTCTCGCTCTCACTCTCTCTCTCGCTCGCACTCTCTCTCTCGCTCTCACTCTCTCTCTCGCTCACTCTCACTCTCTCTTATTATTTTTATTTTTTTTCTCTTTCTTTCTTGGCACGATTCTCAAAAACTCACCGGTATGGAGAGAAATGATAAATTATCATCTTATTTTAACTAGTATTATATTGTAATATAAGTTTCTTCCCTTTTACATACAGAAACTACATAGTTATCAAGGAAAATCTTCCTTTTCCTGAGGGGCTTTGCAGTAGGGTCAAAACTTCTTATAGAAATTCCCCAGACCAAAGAGATTTAGAGAATTTGGACCCTAAATCTCTATCGCTGTTAGACCTCTCTAACAGCCAACTGATTGTCTAGTTTTATTTTTAGGCCACTTGACCTTGACAAAGAGCAAACTTTTCTTGTTCCCATGTTAAAATAACATGAAACACAATTTTTTTTTCTGCCATGATTCAGATTTAGCATATAGTTTTAAAAACGTTTCCGATTTATTTCTGGCATTGTTTGTTGAAAAGCGAGTAGGTATGCTCAGGAGCGTGCACATGTCTGGAACACTATATAGCAGCAGTTTTGCAAGAATACTTTTTACAATGTTATACACTTTCAGCAGTGTTTACTACCAGACACAAGCAAGCTACCTACCTATGCATATACATCAACAAAGAATACCATGAGAGTTAAGCAAATTTGATAATATACAATTTCAGAGAAGCTTCCAATTTATTTCTCTGTCTGAATCACGTAAGAACCATTGCTTGCTCAGTGTGCTTAGAGGAATACTGCTACACCTCGCTGACGAGGCCCAATGAAGGCCGAAACTATCGTCTGGGGTTGCTTTGTTCCTTGTTCAAAGAGGAATTGCCTGGTATTTTGGCGCTGGACTGACCGTAATAGGCGGGATCAGACTGATATATTACAGGAAAGTTCTACTCTGTGAAAAGCATTGCTGGGCTAAAAGAAGTTGCACCCAGGTGGTAAATCGCCATAGAACAGGCTAACAATGGTATTGAGCTGGTTGTTCGTTCCTGTGAGTGCATTTCTCTCTGTGTGTATTCATTCTAGGTTTCATGCTCCTCTAACTTACTAATGCAAACTTAAAGGGACAGTCAACACCAGAATTTTTGTTGTTTAAAAAGATAGATAATCCCTTTATTACCCATTCCCCAGTTTTGCATATCCAACACAGTTATAATAATACACTTTTTACCTCTGTAATTATCTTGTATCTAAGCCCCCTTATTTCAGTTCTTTTGACAGACTTGCAGTTTAGCCAATCAGTGCTCACTCCTAGGTCACTTTACGTGCATGAGCTCAATGTTATCTATATGGAACATGTGAACTAATGCCCTCTAGTGGTCAAAATGTATTCAGATTAGAGGCAGTCTTCAAGGTCTAAGAAATTAGCATATGAACCTCCTAGTTTTAGCTTTCAACTAAGAATACCAAGAGAACAAAGCAAAATTGGTTATAAAAGTAAATTTGGAAGTTGTTTAAAATTACATGCCCTATTTAAATCATGAAAGTTTTTTTTTTTGGACTTGACTGTCCCTTTGAAACATGAGTGCATTTCTAACGGTTTAGTAGTTTGGAATATTCTTTTTCTTTAGTGAAACTGATCCTTTGTCTAATAATCAGGTGTTGTCAGAAGAGTCATTTTATTAAATAAGCTGTAGAATCCTCTCATTGTGTCATATAGGTTACTTTATTTTGTCATTTAGCAAAATTACATTTAAAAATAAAGTAAAAAAGCTTGTGTTTTAGGTAAAAATGACTTAGTGACACTAGTTTGAGTATAATTTCTTTCCTTAAAAGGACAGTAAAGTCAAAATTAAACTTAAAGGGACAGTTTACTCATAAATGTTCTCCCCTTTTAAAGGGACATTGTACATTACATTTTTTCTTTACTTAAATGTCTTGTACATGATCCATTTCTATAGCCCATCTGGGAGTGTTTTTGTAACGATGTATAGTTTTGCTTATTTTTAAATAACATTGTGCTGAATTTCAGACGCCTAAGCAACCCTAAACGTTTTAGATGTATACTGATGTCTACAGACTCCTGCTTGCTCATGTTTGTCTAATACGTCTTTTTATATGGAGGGGGTGGGGTGTCTGCTCATCCTGATTTCCCAGCCCCTTTCACTGGGTGTCCCAGCCTAACCTCATCAACCGTGCTAAACTTGGAGCTTCTAAGGAAGTTTTTAAAAAGTGTTGTTGTACTGGATTTTATATCAGCATCTGTGAGTATTCTTCTTTATAGTAGTGTCTAATACATGCAGTTTATATGAAAATTGGTGTATTCTGTCCCTTTAATTTGTTCCCAAATATTAATTTTACCTGTTGGAGTGTATTCAATTGTTTACGAATAGCTCCTTTGCCTTTATATTACTATTTGAAAAAGCCGGTTTTGTCTGTGTGATCCCTACCTATGCTGAAAGTTTCTATACCTTAGTATAGGCTATGGATAAGTTATGTAAACACAGCCAGAAGAAGAAATTACACTCCCAGTGGGGAGCGGGAGAGAGAAAATTAAAAAATGTTCATTTCAGTTGTTCTTTCTAAGTATTGTGAAAAGACCGAGATAAGAAAGGGAAGCATTTGTGACATAAAGGAGCAATCTCTTATTTATTTTATACTCCAGCTGGTGTAACAAGTCATTGGGAACACGTTAAAGGGGCACCAATTTTACAATACACTGCCCCTTTAAATGAATTGGATATAGCATGACATTTTAAACAACACTTTTCCAATTTACTCCTATCATCAATTTGCTTAGTTGTTTTTGTGTATCATTTGTTAAAGAGTAATCCTAAATGAGCTTAGGAGTGTGTACGTATTGTTTATAGTAATGTTATACATTGTTGCAAACATTAATGTCATAAACTGCTATAGACACGTGCACTCTCCTGAGCTTCTATCAGCCTTCCTAGCTGTAGTCTTTAACAAAGGATACCAAGATAACAAAGCACATTTGATAATAGAAGTAAATTGGAAAGTTGTTTAAAATTGCTGCTTGATCTGAGTCATAAAAGTTTTTAATTTTGACTCTTACGGTCTCTTATTGACCCTAGCTAACTATAGGGTCAGTTACAATCCTTTTGTACAACTGATTTATCTAAAAAAAATCCGCACAGACTTCTGTAGAAAATCATTTAGATCTTTTTTTTTCTAAAGGAATTGACTCCTGTGTATGTTCTAAAGGAATTGACTCCTGTGTATGTTCTAAAGGAATTGACTCCTGTGTATGTTCTAAAGGAATTGACTCCTGTGTATGTTCTAAAGGAATTGACTCCTGTGTATGTTCTAAAGGAATTGACTCCTGTGTATGTTCTAAAGGAATTGACTCCTGTGTATGTTCTAAAGGAATTGACTCCTGTGTATGTTCTAAAGGAATTGACTCCTGTGTATGTTCTAAAGGAATTGACTCCTGTGTATGTTCTAAAGGAATTGACTCCTGTGTATGTTCTAAAGGAATTGACTCCTGTGTATGTTCTAAAGGAATTGACTCCTGTGTATGTTCTAAAGGAATTGACTCCTGTGTATGTTCTAAAGGAATTGACTCCTGTGTATGTTCTAAAGGAATTGACTCCTGTGTATGTTCTAAAGGAATTGACTCCTGTGTATGTTCTAAAGGAATTGACTCCTGTGTATGTTTCCATATCAGCGTATTGCATAAAGGAGAGAAGGAAGTGCTTTTGGTTGTTCTCGCAACACATTAAGGGACCGTATAGGTTACAAATATCAGTGCACATTCCTGTAAAACTCTCCTTCCTATTAGATTTAAAAACAAACGTTATTATCAGTTTGTGCTAGAAATCTGCTTTTAGCCTCTGTTCTGGAGCTACGCCCAGGTGTAAGGCATTTAAAAACAACTTGGTAAAGATGGGCATTGCAGCAAATGAGATGCGCCCTATAACAAGAACTTGTTCCTGATGGTCAGGATTTCCGTATACTCTAATTCTTGCATTATTTTCATTTATTAGATAGTGATTTAAATATTGTAAAATTAGAATATGTATTCCAAAAGTAAACAAATATCAGCAACTGTCTACCATAAAATATTGTGTATTACTGAACTAGTTGTGAGTTCTGTGCTTGAGAATTCAGAGTATTCATTGTCTAAACTAGAAAGTTTCTTGGTATATTATTTCCCATCGTTATTTTTGTAAGTCAAGCAAAATAGTTTTTAATGAACTAACTCTTGTTTCCTTAGCTGAATCGTATGCCAGCTGACCGTTCTGCAGAATTTGATTTCACAAAGAAAGGTTTATTGGTATTTGAAGCTGACTCTTCTGCGCAGTTTCGAAACAAGAGCAACTCTTTGTCCTTTGACAACTTTATTTCGTCTAGATTACCTCTTCTTGGTCCCAACTCCGGAGGAGGTGACTTCAGCCAAAAAATTCAAAAGATGGCAGAGGTATGTATAGCTGCACAGCTGACAAGTTTCTATTGAAATATCACAAACCTGTATTGGGACATACAAGTAAAAATGTTAGCGAAACGCGCTGTGATGTAGTTCAAAGAACAGCAAATTTCCTCTTTGTTTTCTTATTGGGTAAACTTACATTTTATTTAATGTCTAATCTGTGATAGGCAGTGGGACTGAAAGGACAAAAGTCTTTTTATGTTCTCACATTATTTCTTCAAAGATATTTTGTATTTGTTCTAAGCAGACTAAATCCATGTTCTCAGAGATGGACAGATACCGCCTATGGTTCCCAGATGGATAGAAACGTATGTTTTACACGAGTAACCATCCTTTTACTCCTCGTGGGATTTTCTTTTATACGTCACATCCTATTTCAGGGGACTTAAAATGTTATTTTTCTGCTGTTGCAATAAATTATCATACAGGCCTAATGTTAATGCTTTTTGAATATATTAACATCAACTGTTTTTAATTCCCACCCCCTACCCATAGACAATGCTTGTCACTGTCTTTTTTTAGGGAAACTTCCATGTTTTGCCCTTATCACCTATATTAAAGGGACAGTAAACACCTTTCTGTTGTGTTGCTATAAAATAACAAATCGGCAAGTCTAAATGTTTTTAAAACAAATTAACATCCTTTTTTTCTGCACCCACCATTTGCCTTATTTGGAGGAGCCAATCTGGTCTTTAGTCTGCAGACAACCAGTCTAGCACCAGTCATAAAATTAGTATAAAGTACTCTGTTTTGTAGTTGTTATTAGTTAAAGGGACAGTTCACCCAAAAATGTTCTCCCCTTTAAATTGTTAGGGACAGATATGTGGCAGAGTTGGCCTTGAAAAGGCAGCATAGTGCATTTCAAGTTCTGAGTATTGAAAATGTGCTCAGTTTTCAGAGCTTAGTTATATGAAAAGGAGTGGAAATAAATAATGAGAATATATTGCAAAGTTTTTTTATTACAAATAACTATACATTTTATTTGCATATATCATGGTGTTTACTGTCCCTATTAAGGACATGATTAGCAGTGATATGTTACCGTGTGTGATAAAACAACACTCAGATTAGGAGACGGTAGAAGTCAGATATATTATACTAGGCGATAAGCCTTCCAAGAGGGCAGTCTATTTATTTAAAGTTAGCTCCATCTATCCCTATGCCTCTGTCCCTATCCCTCTATCCCTATCCCTCTATCCCTGTCCCTCTATCCCTATCCCTCTATCCCTATCCCTCTATCCCTATCCCTCTATCCCTATTCCTCTATCCCTATTCCTCTATCCCTGTCCCTCTATCCCTATCCCTCTATCCCTATCCCTCTATCCCTATCCCTCTATCCCTATCCCTCTATCCCTATTCCTCTATCCCTATCCCTCTATCCCTATCCCTCTGTCTATATCCCTCTATCTCTCTATCTCTGTCCCCCTATCCCTATCCCTCTGTCTATATCCCTCTATCTCTCTTTCTCTGTCCCTCTATCTCTGTCCCTCTATCCCTCTATCTCTGTCTCTGTCCCTCTGTCTCTGTCCCTTTGTCTCTGCCCCTTACCCCCCCTCAAACAGCTCTCTAACCCTCCCCCGTCTATTGCCACCATCTTAGGTACTGGCAACTGTCTGCCAGTACCTATAAACCCCCCCCCTTTTTTTTCTGTAGTAGGGCACTCTCACTCCCTCCCCCCTCCGCTGCTGAGCCGCCCACCTGCCTCCTGCCGGCACCAGCAGAAGATCGTTACAGGCGGTGACACACACAGTGTTACTGTCTGTAACGATCAGGCATCTGGCGTCATATATGGAGGCGGAGCACCGATTGCGCTCCGGCTCCATATGCGGCAGATGCCTGAAGCTTCAGGAGCTCCAGCTCACGGCTGTTATGTTACAGCTGAGAGCTGGATCTCCTGAAGCTGTCTCGCACTGCAGGCTGCGCGCACAACTGATGACGGCGACGGACGTGTTACAAGCGCATTTCTGTTATAGATAATATACATTCCAATCCACTAACAAACTGCCATAGAAAGATTACAGCCATAACCTACTGGAGCCACTAGAACAGATTACTTTGGGTGCATTTAACAAGAAACCATAATAACCCTAAATGTTCTATACCATGATGGTAATATTAATATAGATCTAATTCATTGCACAAAGATGCATAGTCAGGGAGTAACAATATGAAATGTATAGATGTACTTGATCTCAGTGTTCTCTGTATATCGTATAGTTTTACCGTTCTATCTTATAATATGTGCTATTCATTCTCTCAACGAGGGGATTACACACCCAAGGCATCTCATACATTTTTTTTTTAATTGTATGCATATAATATTTGTAATGAAGTCTGGAGAATGACTCACATGTGAAGTGGGACTTTGTTTTGAATTAAATATCTATCATCTATATCTGTCTATCTATCTATCTATCTATCTATCTATATCTATCTATGTCTGTCTATCTATCTATCTATCGACCAGTGATCTGAGCAATGATGATATAAACCTGTACAAATTGTTAATGAATGTTTAGTTTGCAACCATTTTTATTATATTTTTATTTTCTATAACTGTGTCCATTAAATGTTTAGATTTTTAAAGTTTGATATCTGAAACATTTTATATATATTTTTGAGGGGTGCATAAGGATATGGTTATATATGCAAACCTGTGCATTCATTATTTAAAAAATGTGAAAATCTGCATTGCCAAACAGCAGTTGATTCAGTCTTCATCCAACCAGCAACCTAGCCTACAACTTATATAGCTGGAGAATGAAGTGTGAAAATAGCTCTTAAATTCCCTTCGGTTTTAATGCACTTTGTTGACTGCATGTGGTGTTCTCTGTTTCAATGAAAATAATGAAGTGAGATCCTCCACAGAATTAATTTATTATCAAAGTGCTGAGTTTGTTCAGTCTAACAGGAAATAAATTTCTCTGAGTTCACCGGTTTCACTGGAGCAGATTGAACATGTTGGCAGGGACATAAACTCAACAAATCAAAATTCTATTTGTTTTGTTTTTCATTAGGGCAGGCAAATTGAATATATAGATATAGAAAAACCTTCTGTAGGAGGCCTTGGATTTACTGTGGTAGTGCATAAGAATCCCAATGTGGGAGAGGCTGGTGTATTTATCAGAGAAGTTCAACAAGGAAGCATAGCAGACAGGTAAGATATAAATGTATTTTGTCTTTCAAATAAATTTACGTTTTTTGTTTTTACAACGTTACATGTTCACATAATTCACAAGACACAAACTGTCATCTATCAGTGGTGTAGTATGCAAACGAAATTGGCTTAGTAAATGTACCATGACCAAAAACATAATTTATGCTTACCAGATAAATTCCTTTCCTTTCTGGTAGGGAGAGTCCACAACTTCATTCCTTACTGTTGGGAAATACAACACCTGGCCACCAGTAGGAGGCAAAGACACCCCAGCCAAAAGGCTTAAATATCCCTCCCACTTCCCCTATCACCCCAGTCATTCGGCCAGGGGAACAAGGAAAAGTAGGAGAAACATAAGGGTATAAAGGTGCCAGAAGAAATAATATACAAAGGGAGTCGCCCAACAAAAATAAATTACGGGCGGGGTCGTGGACTCTCCCTGCCAGGAAGGAAAGGAATTTATCTGGTAAGCATAAATTATGTTTTCCTTCCATAAGGCAGGGAGAGTCCACAACTTCATTCCTTAATGTTGGGAAAACTATACCCAAGCCCCAGAGGACACTGAAGGAATAGCAGGAGGGAACAGAAGAGAGGCGGACCCTAGTCTGAGAACACCACAGCTTGCAAAACTTTTCTCCCGAAAGCTGCTTCAGCCGAAGCAAACACATCAAACTTGTAAAATTTAGAAAAAGTCTGTGAGGACCAGGTAGCCGCCTTACAAATCTGATTCATAGAGGCTTCATTCTTAAAAAGCCCAGGAGGAAGCCACTGCTCTAGTGGAATGATCTGTTATCCTCTCAGCTTTCATAAGCTAAGCGGATGACACTCCTTAACCAGAAAGATAAGGAAGTCGTAGTAGCCTTCTGCCCTTTACGCTTCCCCGTATAGATAACAAACAAAGAGGAAGATTACCTGAACTCCTTAGTAGCCTGAAGATAGAACTTCAAGGCACAAACAACATCTAGATTGTAAAGTAAGCGTTCCTTCGGTGAAGGATAAGGACACAAGGAAGGAACAATCTCTTAATGTTACAATCTGATACCACCTTAGGGAGGAACCCTAATTTAGTAAAACCACCTTATCAGCATAAAAAACAAGATAAGGGGGGTCACATTGCAAAGCAGAAATCACAGAAACTCTGCGCGCAGAGGCAATAGCCAACAAAAGAGAACCTTCCAAGATAACAATTTAATGTCAACAGTATGCATAGGCTCAAACGGAGCCTGCTGCATGACACAAAGAACAAGATTGAGGCTCCAAGGCGAAGCCCCAGATCTAAACACAGGTCTGATCCTAGTCAGAGCCCTTACAAAGGACTGCACATCTGGAAACTCAGCCAATCTCTTTTGCAGTAACACTGACACGGACGATATCTGTTCCTTCAGGGAACTAGCAGATAGACCCTTCTCCACACCATCCTAAAGAAAAAACAAAATTCTGGCAACCTTAACCTTATGCCAGGAAAAGCCACGCTCTTCACACCAGTACACGTCTTCCACACTTTATGGTAGATACGACAAGTAACTGGCTTACAAGCCTGAATCATAGTGTCTATAACACTCTCAGAAAATCCTCTCTTGGCTAAAACTAAATGTTCAATCTCCACGCTGTCAGCCTCAGAGAATCTAGATTTTGATGTATGAAGGGACCCTGTATCAGCAGATCTCTGCGACAAGGTAACCTCCACTGAGGAGATGAGGACATCCCCACCAAATCCGCAAACCGTGTCCTTTGCGGCCATGATGGAGCAATCCAAATCACTGATGCTCGCTCCTGCTTGATGCGGGCCACCACACGAGGGAGAAGCGGTAATGGAGGAAAAAGATATGAGTCTGAACCTCCATAGCACTGCTAGGGCATCTATTTGCTCCGCTTGAGGATCCTTCCACCCGTACCTGGGTAGCTTGGTATTGAGGCGGGATGCCATGAGATCCCCTGGGTAAAAGGTTTGCCTGCTGAGGAAGTCCGCTTCCCAGTTTTCCACACTCGGAATGTGGATCGCTGACAGCGTACAGCTGTGAGTCTCCACCCACTCTAGTATCTGAGATACTTCTGTCATCGACAGGGAACTTCTCGTTCCCCCCTGATGGTTGATGTAGGCAACCGAAGTTATATTATCTGATTGGAATTTGATAAACTGGGATGAACCCAGAAGGGGCCAAGCCTTTAGAGCATTAAAGATTGACCGGAGTTCCAAAATATTGATCGGAAGGGAGGACTTCCTGAGTCCACAACCCTTGTGCCTTCTTGGCACCCCAAATGGCTCCCCAACTGGATAGGCTTGCGTCCGTAGTCACAATCTCCCAGGACGGTCTCAAGATGCACGTGCCTTGGGACAGATGATCTGGACAGAGCCACCAATAGAGCGAGTCTCTCGAACGGTTGTCTAACACAATCCCTTAGACCTGTTCTTCTTATCCTGCGGTAGGAAGGCACGTTTCCCTCCGGTAACCGTTGAAATAATGGAGCCCAGCCCTGGACCAAATAAAATCTTCCCCTTGAAGGTAAGTGAAAGGAGTCTGGATTTAGAAGTCATATTTGCAGATCAAGACTTTAACCAGAGAGCCCGACGGTCTAGGACTGCAATGCCAGAGGCCTTTGCATTTAGGTGAATAATCTGCATATTCGCGTCACAGATGAAGGAGTTGGCAATTCTCAGAGCTTTAATTCTCTCCTAAATGTCCTTGAGGGGAGTCTTCACCTCAATGAGCTTAGACAGAGAGCCACACCAGTAGGTTACTGTTTCAGCAACCGTGGCTACAGCGGCCGCCAGTTGAAATAAAAACCCTGTATGTTGAAACATCTTCCTCAGAAAAGTTTCCATCTTTTTATCCATCAGTTCTCTAAAAGAAGAACTATTCTCAAGGGGGATAGTAGTATGCTTAGCAAGCGTTAAAATATACCATCCACCTTAGGGATGGAGCCCCACATTTCCAATTGAGAGTCAGGGACCGGGAATAATTTTTTAAAGGTAGACGAGGTGGAAAAAGAAGATCTGATTCTTTCCCATCTGTTACTAATAATGTTTCCCATTTTAACGGGCACAGGAAAAGTCAGAGGGACCTTCCTGTCTTCATAAACCCTGTCTAATTTAGGGATCTTAGGTTCCTCAGGTAGCTTAGCCCCTGGAACCTCTTGGGTAGACAGAACCTACTTTAATAAAAAACGCAGATGTTCAATTTTAAATCTAAAGGAGGGTTCCTCCGCTGTAGGAGGTTTAGACATTGAAGTCTCTGACTCAGAAAGCTCACCCTCTGAAGCTACAGAGGTTAACTCATACTCGGACAGCTGGGAGATAGTAGCTAAATCCGACAAATATTTAGATGACTCTAGGTCAAGAGAATTATGTTTAACCTTTCTCTTATGTTTGCCAGAGGAAGGTAAGGCACTCGGGGCTGCAGACACCGCCGATTGTAACTGCGGGGTAAAGTCCACAGGAAAAAAGCCCCCTCCAGATGGAGTATTAGTTGTGCCGCGGGAAACTGCGTGTTGAGCGGGTAGCGTAGAAAAGGTAGTAATCTCTCGGGACATAGAGTCCTGAGAGGTAGATGGCTCAGCGGGACTGATAGCGCTATGAGTATTAGCAGGCTTGTCTCCCTTCTTAGACTTTAGAACAGTGCTTAGGCAAATGTAACAAAATTAAGCAGGCGGGCAAACCGCGGCCTCCTTACAATATAAACAGGAATTATTATTCTCCTCAGGAGTGATGTCTGCAGTAGAATCGTAGGAAATGAAAGAGACTGCACGTGTTGCGTAAGACAGGACTTCCCCTGCTATGAAAATGGTGCTAAGCTAGTATGAGCTGCGCAACACTACTTCAAAAACGAAAGTGAAACCTGTTAGTTCCCAAAAAAACCCACACAGTCTATGAGTCCAAAAATTAAAGCAGATATAAAATCCCCAAGCTTTTCAAATAATCTCCTTGAAGGAGATATTAACCCTTGATCCTGTTGAGGTATAAAGGAGCCACACTGTGACTCTGTATAGCATTTGTAAGTGAATATATAAAAACGGTCTTACCCTCCAGGATCCATGCTGTGGAACAGCTACAGCCTCTGAAGTGTGACAGTCTTGCAGCGAAGCTTCTGACAAGGGGGTCCATTTATCATTGTGCAGACAGACATGATCCGCTATAACGAACAATGTCCCCTGCACATCGATAAATGCCGACAGCATATGCTGTCGGCATTTATCATTGCACCAGCAGTTCTTGTGAACTGCTGGTGCAATACCGCCCCCTGCAGATAGGCGGCCAATCGGCCGCTAGCAGGGGGTGTCAATAAACCCAATCGTATTCGATCGGGTTGATTTCTGTCCGCCGCATCAGAGCAGGCGGACAGGTTATGGAGCAGCGGTCTTTAGACCACTGCTTCATAACTTGTGTTTCTGGCGAGCCTGAAGATTTGCCAGAAACACGGGGCATCAAACTCCGTTCGGAGCTTGATTAATAGACCCCATGGACTTGAGTGTGTAACAGCAAGCAGTGAAACTCGTCAACACTGATTGCTCAGGAGCTGTTAGCGACAGTCTGGATGGATTCACAGAAAACTTTCCCTGTATCTCCAGACTCTAACCTTCATCAATACTCTCAGGTTGACATAATTACTTTAAATTACAGTCCTTTCTTGAAGGGAACATACCAATTACAGGACTGTCCAAATCTTCTGCCACCTCCTATAGTGACGAAAGGCAAAAAATGACTGGGGTGATAGGGGAAGTGGGAGGGATATTTAAGCCTTTTGGCTGGGGTGTGTCTGCCTCCTCCTGGTGGCCAGGTGTTTTATTTCCCAATAGTACGGAATGAAGTCGTGGACTCTCCCTGCCTTTTGGAAGGAAATTGACAATAATAGCTGTTATGGTAACGTTTATGATTACTGTGCCATAACCAAAAGTCAGGACATTTTACATTGGTCCTTTGATACCATTTGGTGTAACATTGCGGTTACTATTTTAGGACCGATCTGATAATAAGAGCCACTCTGTACTTAATATCAATATTCAATTATTTTTTTCCTTTTTGCTTTAGGTAGTGCAAATACATTTGATTATATAGAGTATTGAACACAACTTTTTATATAATTTTAATCGCTTTTCCTATATAGTTTTTTTTTTTTTTTAAATGATGCAATATTGTTTGAATATAGTTATATTAACCATGGTCTGTAGTTTGTTATTTAAATAGACTGTTGTTTTTTTTTTTTGCTTCATATATCTTTCAAGGCCTGCTAAATGTTTTACTTTACTAAATGTTGCATATTAAAGGGACACTAAACCCAAATGTTTTCTTTCATGATTCAGATAGAGCAGCAAGTTTAAGCAATTTTCTAATTTACTCCTAGTATCAATTTTTCTTTGTTCTCTTGCTATCTTTATTTAAAAAGCAGGAATTTAAAGCTTAGGAGCCGGGCCATTTTAGGTTCAGCAACCTGGATAGCACTTGCTTATTGGTGGCTACATTTAGCCACCAATCCAGAAATCTGTAAGAAAGAAAAAAGCGCAAACAGACTCAAGTGTAGATGTATAGCAAAGACACGCCACACTAACGTATTGCACTTACAATGTAAAATACTTTATTGGACGTTGTAACAAATCCTCTTCATCAAAGTTAAAATGTAAATGAAAAATCGTCCATGTACTAATAAAATCACTTCCTTCCTCTAAGTGAGTCTCTCAGTGTAGGCCTCGCTACGTGGTTTGTTGGTACCTCACGAGCTTTCATACCCGCAGCTTGAATTGCCAGTGGCTGTACTGAAAGGTAAATGCTGGTGACTCTGTGTAAAGCACTACGGGTCCTCAGGAGACTCAAAATTAGCCTCAACGCGTTTCAACCGCCAACGTGCGGTCTTTTTCAAGAGGTGATTCTATATCTCGTCCCCGATGGCTGCTGCTATATAGCAACAGGTCTCTTCTCATTGGAACAAAATTGCCTGTCAGTCTTTAGTCTTAATTAGACATTGCGCCTCAATTTGTAATAGCTCAGAACGTACCTTGAAATACATGTTTGTTAAGAACAAATAACTATAAAACATACATATTCATTTAATAACGACCTTACTTAAAAGAAAACCTAAAAACTGGAACTTGATACATGTTATAAATATAGATATATAAATATGCATATTTTAAAGGTGACATTAAAACAGGATATTTTCTATTTCCATTGTACCTTGAAATCACTAACAAGGCTGATATGTTATGGGGAACAGCCATTTCATACCCTTATCTGAAATATTGCACGTTTAGATATGTACAGAATAAAAACTTGGATTTGATGAAAAAACAAATTCATTAAATATATACAAAAAATATATATAAAAAAATCATATACAAATTCATACTGCTATCTATGGTTCAAAAGAACCCAAGTTAGATTCTTGAAGGATTTCTATACTATATTAAAAATTCCACCAAAATGATTACACTATTAAAAAACTTTATACTTGAATAATACACGTTATCCCTATCTCCACTCCCTATTGCGCATGACCAGATCATATTCACATAAAGGCAGCCAAATCTAGATCCACATTGAGACCCCCTGGACACAGGCAATTTAATTTCTGTATCCAGTAGGTCTCACGCTTACGGAGAGCAAGTAATCTATTGTGTGTTTTGGGTGGTATCCAATCAATAACTTGAACCCTCAGTGTTCTAGAGTCCCCACCATGTACATCTCTGAAATGCAAGGGGACACTATGATTATCCATTTTATTTTTAATGTTGTTGAGGTGTTCAGAAATTCTCCGCCTGATCTTTCTTTTGGTGTGACCCACATATATTAGGCCACACCCACACGTTAACAAGTATACCACATATGTAAAATCACAAGTACAACGACTCTGAATTTGAAAATTACGAGAGTGATCGCTATTTGAGAAATTGGGTTCAGTCTTCACATGTTTGCACATTCCACAATTATGTTTCCCACACTTGTAGGTGCCCTCTTTTAGGCTTAACCAATTACTCTTGCCAGATGTTGCTTTCTCTTTTTTAGCAGGTTTTAATTTACTGGGGGCTAGCAGATTCTTCAAATTTCTACCCTTTTTGAAGGTGATTAATGGATTATTTGTCAGTGATGGAGCTAGTAAACTGTCTGATTTTAGGATCCCCCAATGTTTCTTGAACACCTCTTTGATAATTTTATGCCCTTCATTGAAAGTTGTAATGAATCTAATTTGATCATTATTATGTCTATTTTGTTGATGGCCTCTACCTATCTTACAATTCCCCTCCTTCTTTAACAGATAGTCCCTAGCTTGCCCTAAAGCTTTAATACTTGAGCTATCTATAATTACAGCATCATATCCCTTGGCCTTGAATTTATTGGCCAAGATATCTGCTTCCTTATTAAAATCATCTAAAATCATCTATAGAACTACAATTTCTTCTCAATCTGAGAAACTGGCTATATGGAATGTTGTTTTTCCAATTACGTTGGTGTGCGCTCCTATAGTCAATGAAGCTGTTTCTCTCAGTTGGCTTCCTGAAATTTAATACTGCTATTTTATTTTCATCATTGACAAATAGCCGCAAATCCAGAAATTCGATTTCTGTTTAAGAATGATTTTCAGTGAACTTAAGGTTGTAATCATTATTATTGATGTATTTAACAAATTCATCCACCAGATTAGAATCCCCCTCCCATAAAATTATCACATCGTCAATATATCTCTATATTATCACTGAAGCAATGGGGTTTCCAAATATATTCACTTTCGAAGGTGTGCATATACAGATTTGCATATGATGGTGCAAATTTAGCCACCAATAATAAGGCATAACCCAGGTTCTGAACCAAAAATAGGCCTGCGCCTAATCTTTACATTCCTGCTTTTAAATAATGATAGCAAGAGAACAAAGAAAAATTGATAATAAGAGTAAATTAGAAAGGTTGCTTAAAATTGCTGCTCTGTCTGAATCATGAAATATTTTTTTGGGGGTTATTATCCCTTGAGTCATAGGTGTACATAAATATGCTTTTGGCTCTTAAAGGTTTTTTTTTTATAATTTAATTTTACGGGACATAATAGTAAAAAAAAATGACATGGTCTAATCCGTTCATGTAATTTTAACACTATTATGCGCATTACTGTGTGTTTAACCCCGCAAATAGGTGGACAAAATACCACTTAGGGCTCAGAGTTGAAAATGCTACTGATCCTTTCAGCGGTGCTATTTGCAGGATCCAGATATGGAAGTAGCGCCGCCTACTGGATCAGTTGTGTTTTCCAACCAGAACAAGCAGTGCTCTATGAGTCCCAATTGGTACTTCTACTTTGTGTTTAACCACTTTACCAGGGTTAAACACCCAATAGTGTAGGATCATTAGTCTTAAAATTACATGCGCTAAAAGATTAGAGCATGTCATGACTATAATGGCCTTATTAAAGGGTCATGAAAGACAAAACTTAAAAGTGTATGCTTTAAAATAGAGCGTGCAATATTTAAGAGTTTTGAATTTTCTTCTAATTGCCAAGTTTACTTTTTTTTATATCTTTAGTTGAAAAGCATACCTAGGTAGGCTCAGGAGCAGCGGTGCTCCTACTTGGAGCTAGCTGCTGATTGGTGTCTATACATATTGCTGCTCTGAAGCTGTCTTTAATCATGTGTTTAACCCCTTTGAAGGGATTTAAAGGGACAGTCAAGTCCAAAAAAAAACCTTTGATGATTCAGATAGGGCATGTAGTTTTAAACAACTTTCCAATTTACTTTTATCACCAATTTTGCTTTGTTCTTTTGGTATTCTTAGTTAAAAGCTAAACCTAGGAGGTTCATATGCTAATTTCTTAGACCTTGAAGGCCGCCTCTAATCTAAATGCATTTTGATAGTTTTTCACCACTAGGGGACAATAGTTCACGTGTTTCATATAGATAACATTGAACTCATGCACATGAATTTACCATGGAGACAGCTCTGATTGGCTAAACTGCAAGTCTGTCAAAAGAACTGAAATAAGGGGGTAGTCTGCAGAGGCTTATATACAAGGTAATTACAGAGGTAAAACGTGTATAATTGTAACTGTGTTGGTTATGCAAAACTAGGGAATTGGTAATTAAGGGATTATCTATCTTTTAAAACAACAAAATTCTGGTGTTGACTGTCCCTTTAACATATAGTTATATAAAGTCTAGCAATAATAAAAGGCTTTTTAGAGCACATTAGATTATTTCCTTTTCACATTTTGTCCCTTTTACTTGAGCTGTCATTAAGCTTTTATTGTGTGAAGCACCAGCCTTATCTATTTAAGTTAATTAGTTTTCTGTCATACACAGGGATGGGCGGCTGAAGGAAAATGACCAGATATTGGCTATTAACTCCACTCCCCTGGATATGAACGTGTCCCATCAAGAGGTTATTGCATTGCTTCAACAATACTCAGGACGTGTAAATTTGGTTCTTGCAAAGCAACCAGCGGCAGTCAGTCAACTCCAAAGGAACTATCCGGATGAAGCGGTATATTCTGTTCTACAGTAGTAATCTTAAAGGGACATTAAACACTATATAAACACTAGATAGAATGATGCATTCACAGTAAAGATTAGTCTGAAAATCACCTGTAGATGTATTTTTTAAAGTTTCATTAGCTGTAAATAGTGACAAAATAAGTGTAAAATTTTAGTGTCTATAAAACAATGGGAGCTGCCATGTTGTAACTTAGGTTACCTTCTCTGCTGTGACCAATTAGGGACAGTTATAAATAGGTCACTAGAGTGTGCAGCCAATGACTATGTGGTATATAACTGTGTTCTGCACTTTCATTTCTAACAGGAACTAAAAAGCTCACAATTTCAGAATGGAATTACAGGAGAAGGGGACAAAATAAATCATTAAAGTATATTGCAGAGTGTGTATGTGTGTGTGTATATATATATATATATATATATATATATATATATATATATATATATATATATATATATATATATATATATATATATTATCATTTTATAATACCATCTCCAAGTGTTTAATGTCCCTTTTTAATAGCTTCTGTTTACAGAAAATCACAGTTCTATACTGGGGAAATCTTAGGCCTGCTCTCTTAATGGTGGCAACATCACAGTTGTTGCTTTTATATAGTTGACAAACTATTGAAGGGCTGACGCAGCATGCACACTGAATAATTTAATTCCCTATATATGTGGGCCCATCAGAACACTGCTAATCAGATCAGCATGGTGGTTATGGGAAGCCTCTAACTGTATTGTAGATGTGTAGCATATGTAGAATGGAAGTTTGAGCAATTAATAAAATAGAGGACGGTTTATTGTTGTTTGCTTTAATGCTTTCCATATGGAACAACCGCAGGCTCCGCCGCTGAACTCTTTAAGGCAGAACGTTCCTCTTAGGCTTTTTTCATTTACTTTTTAAATCTAATAAACAAAGAACAATTACATGAATTATTTCAGTTCTGAAGAATCTTTTGCTTTTTAGGAAATCTGTTGCTAATGATTATCGCAGTTATAATTTATGAGAAATACAATCTGTCTCTTTTTATGAATTGCAGATCCATTGGGGCCACGTGGAAGAAATTGAGCTCATTAATGACGGTTCAGGATTAGGTTTTGGAATAGTAGGAGGAAAAGCAAGTGGTGTAATTGTCAGAACAATTGTACCTGGGGGACTAGCTGACCGGGTAATCTATCTTTCTATTTATATTATTCATTTATATTTTTGTCAATGAAAAGAAGGGAAGAAAAAAAAGGTTTTATAAATTTATATTTCCTAATTTGTTTTTGTTTTTTAAATAATGAGAATAACTAAAGACTATTAATTAATAATATGTATGAAATTTGCTTTTTCAAGTTTATTTTTGTTAGTGTCTTCTTTAAAGGAGTTAGGTTATTTATTTATTTTAACGTGTCAGTAGAGTCAATTCAGAAAGAGCCCGCCATTTTATACAACTTTCAATTTTACCTATATTATATAATTTTCTTTGTTCATTAAGTATCCTTTGTTGTAAAGTCTACGTAGGTATGCTCAGGCGCAGCAATGCACTACTGCGGGCTATATGCTGATTGGTGGCTGCACATATATGCCTCCTGTTATTGGCTCACTTGATGTGTTCAGCTAGCTCCCAGTAGTGCTGCCCTTAAGCCCACTCTTCAACTAAGGATACCAAAAGAACAAAGCTAATTTGTTAATCAAAGTAAGCTGGAAAGTTGTTTAAAGTTGCATACTCTATCTGCCTCACACACATTTCTTTCACTTTACTGTGCCCTTGTAACCCTAATATAAGTAAAATACTATCAAATCATTTTTATCCTTCTAAAAGTAACCCTGAAGTAACGTTGTTCTTTTCTTTGAATATTATTTTATAAATTAGTTGAAATAGGTTTCTTGTACACCACTGAGACTCTTGTTTATCAGTTATAATAATTTCCTAATAAATATGATGATATACTTTATGCTTTATTATCCTTTATTTAATGCTCTCTCAGAATAATTAGACCTTAGTGAACCTTTTGGGCTTTTCATTTAAAGTGCTTTGGCT